>NW_024425563.1:68653593-68669874 GCF_017311325.1 Ursus maritimus | reverse complement strand
AAAAAAAAAAAAAAAAGTGTGTGAGTTGAAGGGGAGGGGCGGAGAGAGCGGGTAAGAGAGATTCTCAAGCAGACTCCAAGCCCAGTGTGGAGCCTGACAAGGGGCTCGATCTCACAACCCTGAGATCATGACCTGAGCCGAAATCAAGAGCTGCACTCAAATGACTGAGCCACCCAGGTGCCCCCAAAATAAAATTTTTTAACATAAATTTAAAGAGAACTAGAAATGAGGACCATCATTCCATTTTAATAATTATAAACCATTTTTTCTTTCACTGTTTTTTTTTTTTGGCAAGAGAATGTGAATTTTAATATGTTACTATACTTTTTAGTCCTACATGTATAGAGCTTTGCTGAGATGTTAAAAAATATGTATACATGCCTTCTTCATTATTCCTACATACTAATAATTTATACTGGTGGCCCCATCTTCAGACTACATCGTCATGCAGATGGTATAAATATAGATGCACTGATTATGACAATGGTCATAACAGCATTCTGATTGGTCAGAGCCCAGGATGTGATATTTATCATATGTTTCCAATATCTACCCCCCTTTTTTTTATTTTACTTTTTTAAATTTTAAGTAGACTCCATGCCCAACGTGGAGCTGGAACTCACAACTCTGAGATCTAGAGTCACATGTTCTACTGACCAAGCCAGCCAGGCACACCCTTCAACATCTCCTCTTTTTACGTTCTCACTCTCACTACAAACCTATTAAGAAAAAAAAAAAAGTTGATCCATGCAAGGAATATTTACAATAGAGCCAATTTTAGAAACATATCACCAAATCATATTTCTAAACAGTTCTGGTCTTGAGAAGGTTTTCAGGAAAGAGAAAAGAGATGACCTATCAATATAATGTAAACAAAAGATGAATTTAATAACCTATGAAAGCAAAATCCCTGTGGTTAATATCCAATCTTCAAATTTCCCTTATCTCCCCTTTCTACGCCGTATGTCATAAACTATGACACAGAATTATGATCCCAAGGTGTGACGAACAATATTTAAAAATGAAATAATGGTGTGAGAAATAACTGAGAGACAGTATGGACTAATATGAATTCTGCTTTCTCAGAAGCAGTTTGGACAAAACCTAAAAACTGAGGTTAAGTCATGAAGTAGTCAGTTAAAAATGATCTATTTTCTGTCTAGACCCATTACTTTGTTTCAAAGATTTAATTCTGTTTTGATTAGAGGAATATATGCTCTGAACCTGCTGGATCTTTGGCTAATATTCCCAGTTTCCCGTATTAGAGAAACGTGCTATCTTTTACTATATTTTGATGATTATTTCTGTGGTAATGTGGAGGCTAGTAATATCCATCTATTCAAACAAAAACCGAATGCTGAATATGTTGATGTAATTTGGCAAAATTGCTGAATTTTGGCTTCTTTAAAGAAATGCTCTCCATCTTTTTTTTTTCTCTCTTGGTTAAAAGTCAAGGTTTCTATGTGAAACTTGAAGTGATTGAGAAACATAGGAACTCTCTAAAAATGCATAAAACCATTGCCCAATGTGTAGAAAAGAAGAAATCATTTTTCCCTTTGAGACTACAAATTCAAAAAGGTGGACTGAGATAAAATATAATTACTTTCCTTTGAATTGAGCAAGGCACTGGGGTCAGCAATGTCAATCTCATGGGAAGTGTAATGAAATCTCTAATGATCACAGAAGGTCTGGATCTTCACTTCACATTTCATTTAGAAGATACTCTACTAGTATTGGTGGAAATGAATGGGATTATTAGAAGCTTAACACATGTACTTCCTTGATATAATAAATTTTTAGATATCTCGCATGGTGTGGGAAATGGAGAATCACATTAGCCAGATACATTGGTTAGCAGGAAGGTAGCAAATAATGGAGATTGTTTCCATTACTCTTTGATCCTTTCCAAGTGCAATGGCTGGGAACTCTTCCTTTCCTTATTATCATTTCCTGTATAATTATCAAGGATGTACACTTGATAATAGAAAATAGGTATACTCCTGGGGAGTGCAGAAGAGTCTCAGCATAGTTGCAGGAATTGCTTCTTTTGCTGGCAATGAAGGCAGCTGTGGATTAAGGGCCCTATAACTTAAGGGTATGAATAGATAATATGGCTAATTGTACGGGAAACATGTAGTGAGTACTAGGATGATAAGAGTCCATCTCTAGGTGTAAAATCAGGCCTTCTCTGACTCACTGGTAAGGTGACAGTGGGATAGGGAAACCCCCAGATCCGATGCCTTCCCCTCAGGCCCTGTGAACTCCAATTTTAAACCCTAGCACCGCCTTTCCCTCAGAATCAACCCTACAATGCCACTATCTCTCCAATCTTTCAATGTGGCAAAAACTCCAGGCTCTGCTTTCTTTAGGATTAGGCTTTGATCTTTAAGAGCTATGGTCATCACCAGTTAGGTTCACCAATATCTAGTTACTCTCTGTTTCACACAGGTATTTCTCTTCTTGGAAGATGGCAGAAATGCACTTCTTAGTGATGTTCCCTTAAAGATGTTTGGGGTCAGTAACTAGTTCTGGATATGAATTATGAACATACACAATGTATGTCAACCAACGACTGAAGAGATGTTATTGCATAAATACTCTGTTCTCTCACACCTTGGGTAAGAAAACTCTGAGATACGTCTTCCCAAGTTTCTAAGTGCTGTTACACTTCAGTTGCTTACAATGGTAACTTACTTGGTAATATACCCTTTACTGGATCTTTTCTTTCTCTGACTGTTTGTTTTACTTTCTTCTCTCCTTTTGGTATTTCCTAGGACTGTCTTCCAATTAAATTATTTGCACTAAAATCCTTTTGGAGCAGTTTTAAAATATTCTCAGAACCCTTAAATACCCCTTCTAAGAGGTGGAACCAAATTCCCTCCCTTAATTCACCTAGACTTAGTAACTTATTTCTAATTAATAAGGTATGGTAAAAATGCTGTTTTGTATGTAGGGGTAAAAGTACTCCTTACTGTTTCCCTTGAGTCACTTGCTCTGGAGGAAGCTAGCTACCATGTTATGTAAATGCTCACATAGTTCTATGGAGAAGTCCATATGATAAGGAACTGGGGTTGCCTGCAAACAGCCATATGAGTCAGTCATCACAGAAGCAGATCTCTTGCCCAATCATGCCTTCAGATGACTTCAGTCCCAGTCAACATCTTGACTGGAACATTTTGAGAGGTCCTAACACAGAATCACACAGTGGCTTCATTCTGGAATTCCTGATTCTCAGAAATTATGTAAAATAATAAATGCTTGTTGTTTTAAACTGCTAATATTTTGTTGCACAGCAATAAATAACTAATTTACCTTGTCTCAGAGATTGCATCTAGGACACATCAAAGCTATGACAACTCTCTTGTTTGAGTAAAGTGTACTGAGACCACGTGGAAAACAGAGCCCAGGCCTAAGTCCAAATGACACTGGATTCAATGGGTCCATGGATCTACCTGTGGTTATTTATCTAATATTTATGTGCTTAAAAGGATGGATATATTTAGCAGTTGATAACTACCCTATTGAATCCTTGACCTTTGGAATAATATCCATTAGAGTGGGAAAGGCTATGTACAAGCCCCTGAATTTCATCCCACAGTGCAAGATAGTAAACCAGAAACATCCTAGGTAGAAGGAGAGAGATTAGTGCCACTTTCAAAAACTAAAGAATGCAGATATTGCTTCTGCAAAAAACCAAAATGGACCGTGGTGAATAATGGTACACTTCCAAAATCCCGACAAAGTGGTAGCCCCAATTATAGCTGCTATGCCAGATATGATGTATTTATTAAGCTAGATCAATACAGTTTCTGGCACATTGTGTGAGACTGATGATCTGAGGGGAGTGTTTCTTCCAATCCCAATCAAGAAAGAGGACTGGAAGCATTCGCATTCACTTGGGATGAACAAGAATTTATAGTCTTGCATCAGGGATATATTGTCAAACTATGTAATGTGTGGAGTCTCTCGTGAGCCTCAATAGAAGAATTGCATCGCAGACCCTTAACATTGTGGAGTAAGGTCATGCTATATATAGCAGGGAAAATTTTCCCATCCAAAATCAGTTCCTGATGTAGAGCATTGATAGAGACCATCATTCCTATCCTTAACAACAAAAACATGTCATGTAAGCTACTATAAAAGTACAGTCTTTCGGAAACTCTTCAGAGAGCTGAGGATGTAAAGAAATCCAAATGAGTCTCAAAACAAGTCCACACACAGCCACAAATTCTTTCCCATGGGGCCTTCAGTGAAACGTGGCAATAGTGTGTGAATGCTAGGTACAGGGAAAGAAGACTAAGAGATATATCCCCCCAGGTGCCTAGAGCCCTCATCAGGTGCAAGGAAGCAGGCTGCGAGAGGCTGAGGGCAGATCAGGAGAGCTCAGAAACATGACTCTGAGGTGGATGTAACCTTCACCAAGCATAAGACCATGGAAAATTAGGGCCAGGGAAGCCATGTAGAGAGTAAGAAGGCAAAGAAGACCCCCCAGCACTACATAATGCTAGCAGTTGGGCTGTAAAGAAACATCTTTGGCATCTTTCTGTGTTCAGGAAATACCTGAGCTCATCATCAAAATATCTGAATCCAGTGGTGAACTGGATCCAGCTAACACTGCAAAACCTGTATTTTTGTTCAGAATTTTTTTTTTTTTATCAGATTAAGAAACTAATTTAAAAAGAAAGTGACTTATCTAAACTAACACAGATATCTAGGGGCAGCACCAAGGCTAGAGTTGGGTCTTCCCACTTCTTAGTTTAATTCCTTGTCTGCTGTACCATGTACAAGACTATAATTAAATGAAAAACACTATTCTATATATCATCAATCTCCTTGATCTTTTCTCAAAAGTTTGAAGTTGAATCACAATTGCCTGAAATTCTTTTCAAAGTCTAGAAATATTGAAAATGTAATCTTTGATTTTTTTTTTTTTTTGCTCAAAATTTTTAGAAAATTCTAAGGTGGCATTGTTTATGTATATTTAGCTATGCTCAAATACAAGTAAGTCCTGTGGATGTGTAAGTGAGAAAATGAAGACAAGATAGATAATATTAATCATATAAAGAAGACATATGTGCAATGATTAAATCCAAAGACTGTGGAGCCAGATTCCTTTCATTGGGAAAATGGCCTAGCCTGTCTGCTTCATTATTTGCAAATGGGATTAATAATAGTGTCTACATCATTGGATTGTTGTGAACATTAAAAAAGTTAAAACATGTGAAAAGCAATTAGAATAGTACTTAATAATATTTTCTGTTTTATGTCTATCTGGTTGAGAAATAAAGTTAAGATGTCAGGAAATGGTTTTTACAGTGACCAAGTCTTGGGTTTATATCTTGTCTGAGTAATTTTTAGGGGATATTTACTTCTGCTGTATGATTTTTTAAGGATGGCATAAAGAGTTGTAGGAGAACTTGTTTAAAATCTAAATAAATTTTCAACTTAGAAAGGATTAGCAGATATCATGGTTACTCTAATAGATATAACAATAACTGTCTTCCTTCATAACTCTCCCTTTCCCATATAGGCTAGAGCAGGAGAGATGAAATTAGTATCCTTTAAACATAAATCTTTTCTTCACGACATAGGGGTATAAAATGACAATCACTAAAAAGGCGTTGGGCCTGTTTGTCCTTGTGTTCTGTCCCAAAACCATGTTAAAAAAAAAAAAAAAATTCTAAATAGGAATGTTAAATGCAGGACCAGGAAAAACAAGACACCATTGGATGGGGAGATGGATGTTAACCAATGGTGAAGACCTGTCCTAAGTAAGCCTCAGTAATGGGAATTTATTTTTTTAAATAAAAACAGTATCAGAAAAAACGAGGTTTTTAAAAGATGTATTCATGAACTTTTAGCAGAATGATGCAAAGAGGTCTGATGAAAAATAACTCCCTTACATTCCTGCCATAGAGCCTGGAATGTTCACCAATCTGTGACAACATCTTGAAATGAATATGGACAAGGACTAGAGAAAGGCGTAAATGAAAAAGTCAAGGATTGCTGGTGAGGGTGTGGACGATTATTTTTCTTATTTAGAGTTTTCTAATGTGCTATAATATGGTATGTGTATTTAAATAGTCAAGACCACAAAGTGCATTTAAAACAAAGTTCATTCACAATGAAAAAAAAAATATAAAACAAGGTTTAATAAGGTTAATTCATTTACTTAAAGGAAGGATATATGCTAGAATTAATCTGATGTAAATAATCACCGAAGTCACCAATCCCTCATGCTGCCTCCAAGTAAAAAAATTAAATGTTCACAAAGATAATCAGGTACGGCTTACTAAAAGAAATCTTTAATGTTACCTTAAGACCATAATCATTATTATGGTAAAGGAAGAGGTAGTGGTATGTTTTAAAAAGCAAAGTTGTTTAAAATTACTTATTAAGGTCATGTAATCAAAAGATTGAAAAGGTGATTTTTAAATATCTTCACATGATTATGGGAAATGCATGCAGAGGTTTTGAAGTTAGAAATTTTTTGTTTTTAAATAAAACGACAATTGTTTGGTTTTAATATAACATGGGGAACCACTGACTATATCTGTTAAGTTTGATAAGCAGCAACTGAAGAAATAAATATATTTTTGACGGGCACTGATTAGCAAAGTCCATGAAATATTGCAGGAGAGCACAAGAAACACGAGGATAACCTATGATATTCATAGTTATTCACAATATATATATTAGAAAGTAATGCTGTATTTGGTAAAGCTTATGCATAGCTCTTTAAGAGAGATCTTTTCTAAGGCAAATATTGTATTTTAAAAGTACAATATTAGAATATTAAGGCCAATACGTATTCTGAAAATGAATGTGTATAAGGATTGGAGGGTGGCATAAATGAAAAAGTCAAGGATTACTACTGAGAGTGGGGAAGATGATTTTTCTTATTTAGCGATTTTCAAATATGCTATATTGTGGCATGTGGTTCAAAGCCAGGCCCTCAGGCAGCATTTTTTATTTTAATTTTTTTAATTTTTTTTTTTAAAGATTTTTTTATTTATTTATGTGACAGAGAGACAGCCAGCAAGAGAGGGAACATAGCAGGGGAGTGGGAGAGGAAGAAGCAGGCTCCCAGCAGAGGAGCCCGATGTGGGACTTGATCCCGGAACGCCGGGATCACGCCCTGAGCCGAAGGCAGATGCTTAACAACTGCGCTACCCAGGCGCCCCAGCATTTTTTAAATTATACAAGTGTATACAGTCCTGTGCAACTGCAAGCAGATGTGCCTGGTGATCTAGAGGTGTTCCCTGGGCAGTAGTTGCCAAAATTGGGTTTCCAGACCGGTGTATAAGCTCCGGGCTGGGAGACAGAGACAAGCCGCCAGGAGGAGAGCGAGCGTCAAGACGCAGTGCGCACCGGCCCACGTCCACGCTGTTCCTACGCTCGTGGGGGTAAGCCACACCCGAAGCCCGCCCTCAGGCCAAAGCTCCAGGAAATGAAAACAGGCCTTTTTCACAGAAGGAATGGGGATGTGTTTCAGTCTGTGCAGCGCCCTAAGGGTGGTGGCCTGCCGAGATCAGTCTCTCTGATAGTTACAGTCCCGTGGGACCCCAGAATACAGGCCCCTGGCCACCAGAGCCAGGAGCGCAAGGGGCATATCCTAGGCGGCACGTGGCAGTCATAAAGACCAGGACACAAGACGTATGTAAAAGCTCCCCTCCGGGGAACAGTGGCACTCTGGAGTGTGGCGGAGAGAGAGCCAGCAAGCATGAAAATGGCGCGCGCCGTTTGGAGTGAGGCAGAGGAAGCGCTTAGACATGGCACCCGTACAGAAAGAAAGAAAAATACGAGAGAAACAGAGAGAGAGAGAGAGAAAAGAAAAGAAAAAAAAAAAAAAATCTTGAGTTAAATAAAAAAAAAAGTGCCCGCAGGTTGGAAGAAGGCGGTGGGAGAACTCAACTCGAAGATGGCACCCTCCAGCCTCTGTCCCTGGAGAGAATACCAACAGGCCCCCAGAAGTGTGTCAAATCAGATGTCTGTCCCTCGGGCCAACGCTCCCAGACAAGCATATGAGCCTCTCCCACACAAAGGTGGGCATCCCTGGATTGGCAGCTCCCACACCAGGACCTGAGGCTGGTGAGTCCGAGCGCGGGCCCTTTAAGAGTCCAGGTCACTATAGCCGCGTGGGTCTTGTGGCCTCCAGCCCGAGTTGGTTTTCAAAGCTACGTGTTTGGGAGCTTGTCTCTCAGCAGGTTTTAAAAGTTGGGGGTTTCTGATGTGGGGGTGAAACCCTTTGCTCTCCAGTGAGAAGTTGTGGAGTTTGAGATTCCCCTCCACTGTGGGTCTCCGCTAGAGAGTTGTGGGGGATGGTAGGGGTGGTACCCGGGTTTATGGCGAGATTGTGTCTCAGCCTCTCCTACCTGATTCGCGGTGGAACTTCTGTCATTTGCCTCAGGCTAAGAGTGGCTCAGACTGTAATTTTTGCAGAGAAAGTAGTTCTTTATGTAGCGGCAGATTCAGTGTGCTGCTGGGAGTAGGTGAGTTCGGGATCCTCTTTCGTCGCCATTTTTAGCCGGAAACTCATAAATTTGTACATTGAATTCAGTCCCTAACAGAAATTTGAGTGTATATTGATAAAAAAATTATAATTTTAATCTTTGCTTCTTGTGAATCTATGACAGAAGGGTTGTCTTCATTTCTGAAGCAAATAGGATAAAGGAAATGTTGTGAGTCTGTGAGAAGTTCATTATATTACGGGTATCATGTCCCAACTTCATGACCAAGACTCATAATAAAATGATTTCATTATTAAAGGAGTCTATCACACTGACTCCATGAAATCTTTACTCAGAGATATGTCTCACAAGTGAAATCAGTAAGGGGCTGAGAGTATGTCTACATGCATGAGATATTTTCATAGTTTTTCAGCTTGGATTGTGGGAATTATTTATGATCTATTATTATCTCTTAGCCTCCAACTTAAAGAGTCAAAGTGAAGGGCAAATTTTGCAAGAAGTAAGACCATTTTGAGAGACCATTCCATTCAGTATTTGCTACAGCAGAGCCCAACATCTGTCAAAATTGTTCTCATCTCTTGGTTTTAAGAAATCAGAATTATAAAAAGTATGATGGTGAAATCCAGGCATTATGGTATATTTAGAGGCTGAAGGCAAAGTGCTTGAGGTTACATTGTATCAGTTATAGTCTTTCAGCAGTTTGGCACACAAGTTGGATGTTAATCTTATAAATTAATAATTGACAAAAACACATTTGAGATTATTTTCCTCAAAGGGTTCCTCATAAAATTTATCTCAGTGGAACCAGGTGTCCTTCAAGATTACAAGACAGTTTCTGCTTGTTTGTTTATTTTCCTGGAAGTTATGCTTTAAATTTGCAGTGTAACTCTAACAGAAATGAGTTTACTTATTAGCAGAATAGATTTAAAAACCTCTTGAGAAGGAGTTTGTTTAAACCAGTAGAATCAGTGTCCCATACAACTGTATATGACATGAACTTCTGAGGAATATTCAAAATGTTCATATCATGTGGTGGGTGAAGGGGAGAGGGGGAACATCTTGTAGTACTGTTATCCAAATGTAGCCATTGTACCAATTCCCTTGGATATCAAAACATAATTTTCTTTTGCTCTAAAACTGAAGTTTTCAAATTGAGTCTGTTTCCTTGGTGACATATGGCAGGATTTCAAGAATACCCAAAGCTGCTTGATAAACAGTGTATAGCTCTTACTAAAATATTTTGGGGGTAAACAACACAAATTATACAAATATGGATAAATAATAACTGCAATACAAAATCTCATGCTTAAGGAGGATCACTTTGAGCTGGGCCATCAGAACCAACAAAAGGCATGTATACATATTCTCTGCCATTTGTAATGTTAATTGCATTGAAATGCTTTAGAGGTAATGCTCTAAGAAAAATAGGAATTTGATGAAGAATTTCAGTAGTTGCACCCCTGTGATCACCAGGGCTAATATTTAAAAATTGTTGTTAGCCTAGATAAAAAGTATCAAAGAAGAACCCAAATGAATAAGTAGCTGTTCATTGTTTAGTCATAATGATGAGGTTGGGGAATATAGGTGAGGTTCAGTGGGGTGGAGTCTGGAGCCCACGACCAAGAAAGAATTCTTGAGGCGTCTTTGGTGCAAAATTGGTGGTTTATTAAAGCACGGGGACAGGACCAGTGGGCAGAAAGAGCTGCTGCCCTGGGTTGTGAGGGGCTGCTGATTATATACCATGGGGTTGGGGGAGGTAAGGAGAAAGGGAGGTTGAGGAAATACTTTCATATGTTAAAGAAGACTCACAAGATACCAGAGGCCTTGCCAATGTCAAGTTAAGGTAGTTTTTCCCTCTTGGAAGGCATTAACATTAAGATGGTTGGGAACTTCCTGGGGGCTGCAGATTATAAGGACATTTAATTGTATCTACATTCCCTTCCCGGAAGCTAGGTTATTGGTAGAAATGCTTCGTTCTTGTAAACTGCTAAGACATTTGTAAACTGAGGGAGACTTAAGTCTTGCAGGATTGTGGTATCTATAGGTTAACTATTTCTTTGTCCTTTAGGGCAGCCAGGAGTGCCTGAGGAACGTCACATATATCCCATGGGCTGGGGGGGGGGGTGTTTTAGGGTGTCAGTTTCTGCTTTGTCCTCAGCTTGCCTTCTGTTCCCTCATCAATAATAGACTACTTAGTAACTGTCTCTACAACTTTATTCCTCCTGCATATGATACCATCACTACCTGTGGGTCCATCTCCATCTTTTGCTTCTGAGATCTGCCCCATCTTATCAGGGAAGAGATTTCAGGAAATATAGATCTATGCTTGGGGCACTAAAAATCAAGTCAATTTTATTGTTAGTCTTGATTTGACCCTGGCTCTTTAGTTCTAATACCTGGGCTTCTGCTCTGTTCTTGTATTTTAAACACCAATTTATAACAAGTCCTTATTTTATTTAAATTACTTGAGCCCTAACATCTTCCCAGTTTCTCAGCTCCTAAAACACAGGGTCCATGTATTATTTTCCAAATGCCCTTCTCCAAGGTCTTTCTATTGTCTCATCCCATTTCTTTTTTTACATTCTACTGTTACAAAGCTATCACTATCTTCTGTCAGGAATGTATTGTACTATTTGTATATTCCTGGTGCTGACACAGACACTAGTATATATGTAGCAGGTTTTCAATAAACTTGTCTCAAATGAATGTGTCACCCTAGATTTCTGCTCCCTTAGTGTAGAAGACAAGAGTGACTAAATCCATCATAAAACCATCTTACTCTTAGCTAAGCATATGCAAGACATCCTGAAGAATGTCTAAGTAGAATAGTCTTCTACTTCAGGTTCAGATGTCATATTCCAACATACAGGGTGATGGATATTCAAAAGTGGTTTCTCTCACGCATTTAGTTTATCCCCATGCTTTTGTCATCTGGCTTTCATTATTAGTTTTATATTCTCCTTATCGCCCCTTCTTTCTGTCAGCTCCTAGAGCCGCTCTGTGATTTTTAACTTTTTGGTTTCTTCCTGAAAAGTCTATCATCTAGCCTGGGTTGTTAGTCCTCCTCAGTCACTTCTAATTTAGTCATTGGGTAGGGAGGGGAAAAGAGGGTTTTCAAATCTTGAAAG
The DNA here is from genome assembly GCF_017311325.1 of Ursus maritimus. Lineage (NCBI taxonomy): Eukaryota > Metazoa > Chordata > Mammalia > Carnivora > Ursidae > Ursus > Ursus maritimus. The sequence continues at coordinate 68,658,275 of NW_024425563.1, read as the reverse complement.
GAAGATGGGGAGGCACAGAAGCCTCCACAACGACAGTGCCAGTGCCCTGGGGAAGTGGGGAATTTGAAAGACTGGTATTACTTTACTGTTGCAAATAGAGATTGTCATTCACTTCTTTATTATGTTAATCAATGAAAGAGCTGGTGAGGTGGCATTACAAACGTATCTTCCCTTAAGGAGCTATTCTCTTCTGTGTTTTTATGTTGAAAGAACGTCTCCTAATCCACTCTGGGTTGCATGATGAAAGGTTCCTCCTATATCCTCCTTTATAACTTTGCTCCCTGTACTGTAGTTTTTCCTCTATTACTCCAAACATTGTTGGTGCCAGGTTATAGAAAACAGTCAAGTAGAGGTGAGATGAATGTTTGGACTTGTTTAGTATTGCTACTGATGCCTGCCGACACATATATTTCAGTTTGCTCAGCTCTTGTCTTGCTAAACTTCTCAGATGGCAACTGCTTATCCGGACACAACTTTTTTACGTGTCACCATATTTTTTTTAATCCTGTGCTGTTCTTGACAACAAGGTTCCCATCCGTTCCCATTCCTGCCGTCAGTGTTAGCCCTGTTTTAGCGGTTAAATATATTTTTCTCGGTAATGTTCTTTAAGTACTCATACAACATTTAGTCTTTTGGATCAAGATAAATTCTTAAGACAAGAGAATGAGAACCCAGATTTAGGAATCTAGTGCATGAAAATACAGAATCAAACCTGGTTTCCTTACAAACCAAATTTGAGCTCTTTGTTGACTGTAGCGGACGGAACGTATTTTCAGTCTCCTCTGGTGATGAAACTTTTATTTTCTTGTTGGAATTTTGCTGTTGTTGTTGTTGTAATTATATGAGGCTAGCTCTCTCCTTTCTGTCTGTGGAGGGACAGGGAACATGGCATAGGCCAGGCAAATCGAAGTAACCAGTCTCCCTGGCCACTGATACTCAGTGACAACCTATTCAGGCTACTTAGAGACTCTCAGGGAAGTTCCAGCCACAAATACAGTAAGGATATCTATCAAAACAAAACAAAACTACTGGCTTGTAAGTGGGTAACATTGGTAAGGGTAGCCATTGATAATCTTGTCCATTCTAAAGAAATCAAAGAGAAAGCCAATAGAGACAGAAGGTTCTGAGAGATGGCCAGAGAGGCAGTGTCCTCTGTCTAACCAGGCTCGAAACCTCAGGACCTAGCTACATTTCTGAACTTTCCAGTGGTAGGAATTCAAGCATTAACTCCTTTTCTTCCCAAGCTAGCTTGAGTGGGTCTTCTGCCACTGGCAATCCAATGAGTCCTATTTGACATGGAAACACAAATTGAACCATTTATAATGTTATTTACTATCTGAGACCAGGGAGTTGTCTTGCTGCAGATAAAGGAGTAATATAGGAGACATGCGTTTGTATCTGAACTGGCTAAAATAAAGAAATCAACATAGTAACAAGGTGAATAAAGAAATATTCTTTCAAGAGACTGGAACTATAGTGACAAAACCAATATCTCTATATGCTTTTTCCTAGTGACTTCAATTATTACATAGCCAAGGAAATGCAATTATTAACTTCATTTAATGGGGTATACTACGACAGTCAAAATCATTCTGAAACAAGATATTCAGATTTAGATGGGGAGGTAGATAGGAAGTACAAGGATGAAGCAATGTGGATCAGTCGGATATTAGTAAGGAATTCTGGTCTATTAAATAGAAAAAATAATGATAACCATTTTTATTAGCTATTACGGCTATCAGTGTCTTCTATATGCATGCACAGCACATAACTCTATTCCTTGCAAAAAGGCTGCGAGTATTAATAATTGTATTTTACAGGAAGGAAAGTAAGGCTTACAAGGTTGGCAAAGGCTGTAGAGTTAAGGCATAAGGGTTAAGTTTGAACTCAGATCTTTCAAATTTCAAAACTCAGAGGGCTTCCCTCCCTGCCACTCTACCACCCTACTCCCTTGAAACAGGGACACCAAAGAGTGCAGTGACTGACAATACATTGACTTCATCAGGTTTTAGCAGAAGACCCCAAGATGGGTAGGAAAAATCACTGAAATGGCAATCCTATTTTTGGATAGCTCCTTGGGCTAAAAGAATATGTCCATAGAAAGGTGATCAGTATAGTTTCATAGTTTAGGAATTGGACTATGGAGCCAGGGTCCCTGGATTCCAATTATGACTGCAGCACTTGCTAGTTGTTACATATTGCACAAGCTATATAACCCCTTTGTATTTCAGTTTCCCCATTTTAGGAATGGGGCTATTAATATATACCTCTTAGGACTGTTATGATAATAATATATATTAATGCTTATAAAGCTTTTAGAAAAGCACTTGCTGCATAGTAAGCACTACAAAAATGTTTATTAAATAAAGAAAAAACCAAAAGGCTTTTTTTCCTGTATTTTAATTTTTGAATTGGTTCCTCTATATCAGGGTTTGACGATGTTTTCATTTTGGGCTGGATTATACCTTGTTTTGGGGGGCTGTCCTGTTTAGTAGCATCCCTGGCCTCTACTCACTAGATGTCGTTAGCACAGCAACCCCCCCCCCCTTTGTGACAACAATAATTTTCTCCAGACATTAACATATTTCCTAATGGGAGCAAGGGGAGCAAAAATTGTTCCCTTTGAGAATCATTGCTCTTGATGTAAGAATTAATAGCCTATAGAAATTTACATGTTAATTATTAGTAGTTACAAAGTTATAAAGTGGAGCCCATTGCTACATGTCACTACTACTACAGATGTTTCAAAGTTAAAACCCAGAAATTTGTTGGAAAAGTTCTTGAAGGAATAAGATGTTGTCATCAGCTTGTTATATAGTCTACTCAATTTCATTGCTTTTTTCCCTAAATATTATTTCTCTATTCAGTATATTCTGGTCTTTCCATTTGTGTATTTCCCCTCTGTGCCCTTCTCTGTGTAGCAACGCTGCATGTCTACCAGCAGGTGGTATCCATGAATAATGTGATCTACATCTTTTCCTTTGCAGGCTTGATCAGATTACCTTCCCACACTGCTGTGCCGAGGTTTAATGGCGAGAGCTCTGTAGGGATATTCTATTTCTTTCCTCTAATTTTGGGGGAGTGGGAGGATGTTTTCAAAAAGACTTTCGGAGGGCTGCTTGCTACACTTTATGTAAGAGCGGATATTATGTATAACTCTACTATTTGAGTTGGATGGCATTACTTGTTAGCAGAATACTAGAGGCATTTGCTTTGCTGGATAGTCAGAATTCTGCTACTTTGAATACCCAGATTATGTTATTTCACTCTTCTTAACTGACCACCAATTATTGCATTCCACAATTACATGTGGCAATATGGAGATTGACTTAAGAAGATAATAAAAGAAGCCCAAACCGTAATATCTTTATCTTCTGCAGTTTAAATGCCCATAAAAGCACATCATCTCCTCTTCTTATATTACAGTCATAATGCATTTCAATTCTAGTAATGAATCATAATCATGTGGAAATAAATAAGCATTTTCATATGTCAGGGGGTATTTAAAGGTATCTATTCATTATAAAAGCTTTCAGATTTCAAAAAGATATATATTAGATAGTAATATTATGGTTTATATTATATTATATTATATTATATTACAGTTTTGTCCCTTTGCATGCAACTATCTGAGTCTACCAAATTTTCCTTCTCTGGATTTTACGTTCTGGTTCTTAATTCAGCATAGGGGAACCTACATCCCTATTATTGTATATCTAAATAGATTGGACCTGCTCTTTGGAAAATGGGTACAGGAAACCTTCAGAAATAATGTAGTCATTTTTGAGCCGCAAAAGGTGAAATCAAAAACAAAACTTTTTCCTGGAAGTAAAGTAGGAGATTAAAGAAAAAAAAAAGTTGAAGAGTAGCTATCTAAATTAATTTAATTCGTCTGACACATTGGAAGGATTTTGCAGTTTCCCTTCCCTTGGGTCACTTCTGTACTTGCTGTGGAATCAAATTGAGCCAATCATTTCCTCCAGCTTCACAGTCTATATCTGGACTTGTATTCCAATCAATATGGTAGTGATTGGTATTGATCTTGAAGAGTTGAAATGACTGGCTCAAACACGCTTTGGTTTGATCAATTGTTAAGTATAGACCTAGTGTTAAGAGTTCTGTTCCTGGGGCGCCTGGGTGGCACAGCGGTTGAGCGTCTGCCTTCGGCTCAGGGCGTGGTCCCGGCATTCTGGGATCGAGCCCCACATCAGGCTCCTCCGCTATGAGCCTGCTTCTTCCTCTCCCACTCCCCCTGCTTGTGTTCCCTCTCTCGCTGGCTATCTCTGTCAAATAAATAAATAAAATCTTTAAAAAAAAAAAGGAGTTCTGTTCCTCATGAAGTTGTGATCAAACAAATGACCCCTAATAGAACTTTGACAGCTTAGTAATAATAGATTATCCTCAATTAGTAAAATAAAGTGAGGCTTTATCAACAAATATGTGCCAGGTAATTTTAAACATATTTCCATATTAAAAATTATTAGACGTTTGGAAAATACATTTTCATATTACAGGATTTTCTACATTATGAAAAATTTGAGCTATCTGTCCTCATCATCATTCATCCTTCACTCAGGTTTGTCAATCATAACGTTTTGTCATATCTGTAAAATATATAGAGATATAAAAAATATATATGTGTGTATATATATGTGTGTATATGTGTGTGTGTGTGTATATAT
>NW_024425563.1:68416802-68653583 GCF_017311325.1 Ursus maritimus | reverse complement strand
ATATATTTTTTTTTTTTTTTTAAGAAACTATTGCTGGAACTCCCTACGTATACCATCCTGATGGCATTCCTATTTATCCTTCTCTAGTCATTCTCCAGAATTTAGTGTTTATCTTCTCATGTAAGGTTTTTCTACATTTGTTGTTATTCTGCCTGTTTTATAATAAATGGTCTCATAGTATTTCCTCTGACAGCTTGTTTTTTAATTAAAATTAAATTTTGTGAGATTCATCCATATTGATGCAACTCTTACATAGATGAGTAGAGTGCAATTTATTTATCCAGCCTTCAATTGAAGAACATTTAGGTTGTTTACAATTTGTCTGTCTTACAAGTAGTACTGCTACGAGCATTTGTGTACATGTCTCCTTGTGTATATGTGTGAGAGGGTCTCTAACAGAGAATTGCTAGATCATAGGAAATGCATCTTCAAATTTATCAGATGTCCAGATTGTTCTTAAACTTACGCTTTCTCTAGCCGTGTATAAAAGTGTTCTTCTTATTCTATAATCTCATCAACGATTTGGTGTTTTTGGACTGTATTTTTATTTATTCTTTGCCAGTCTGGAGGTATGTATCTTTGTATCTTACTATGGTTTTATTTTGCATTTATGTGATCACCACTGTGTGCTTGCTATTAGTTTTTGTTTTTCTGAAAGATTTTTTTGTTCATTTCCTTTGCTATTTTTTCTCTTTGGTTGTTTGACTTTATTCTTATTGATTTACAGAATATCTGTCTCCCATCTTAACCCCCTCAACTTCCGATATTATTTTGTTATTTGTAATATCACATGGTTTTGTAGGTTATTTTTTAAACAATTATATTTAAATTTCATTTCCCTCATGTTAAAAACAGTTACATTTTCTTCAGTATTAAATTAGTAATATATCTTTACATTACAGTATTCAAATGATACACACAAATATAAGAAACTTAGATTTCCTGAAATTTCACCATCCCTACATAATTACTGCTAATATTTTAGTTAATCTTCTAATGCATCTTTTGTGCATTCACCCATATTCCCAGACACATACTTTTATATGTAATTGGATCACATAATTGTCCTTCTTTTTCTTCCTTCCTTATTCTGTCCCCCATTTCCATATTCTGCTACTTTTTTCCCATTTCCATATTCTGTCACTCCAGGTAAGACATGTTAATAACCTTGATTCTCAAGCCAGCAATGACATATCAAATCCTTCTCACGGTTTGACAATCTGCATTTCTCTTCTGTGACCAGTTGAAAAAAACTCTCTACTTCTAATGGCTCATATGATTTGGCCGGACACACCTGGATAATCTTCCTATCTTAAGGTCAGCTTTGCCTATAATGTAATCACTGGAGTAAAATCTGTCATATTCAAGGTCTCAAGTATTATACAGGGCATGTACACCAGCGGGGTAGAAATTCTTGAGGTGTATCCTAGAATTCTGCTTACCACAGTCTGCCATCTGGCCCCCAAAGATTCAAGCCCATGCCAAATGCACAACACATTCATTGCCTCCTGAGGATTCCAAGAGTCTCACCCCATTACAGCATTGGCTCACATCCAGAATCTCCTCTAAATCTCATTAGCTCCAAAGACTAAACTCTCAACATTTAAGTCTTCTAAGTCTTATGCAGATGAGGCTCTTGGGTATAATCCATTAAGTATAACTCCTGGGGCATAATTAATCTTTGTCTGTGGACCTGTAAGACTAAAGATAAAACTTATATGACCCCAACACTCCCTATATACAACTATAAGATAAGTATTGTTAACAGTTATAGGCATTCCAATTCAGAAAGGGCAAAATGGAAGGTAAAAAGGAATCATTGGTCCAACACAGTTCTGAAATTTGGCCAGGACAACTTTTTAGCCTGAGTTCCTTGATTAGGTTTTGGGACTTGGAAGTAATCCTTCACAGCTTTCTGCTCTGCTCATTTGTGGCTTGAGGGTGTTGGCTGTGTTCTATCCACTCTTGGTTTCACCCTCTTAGTCATATTCTCTTTTCTTTCTTTCTTTCTTTCTTTCTTTCTTTCTTTCTTTCTTTCTTTCTTTCTCTTTCTTTCCTTCCTTCCTTCCTTCCTTCCTTCCTTCCTTCCTTCCTTCCTTCCTTCCTTCCTTCTTATTTTATTTATTTATTTGGCAGAGAGAGAAACAGCCAGCAAGAGAGGGAACACAAGCAGGGGGAGAGGGAGAGGAAGAAGCAGTCTCCCAGTGGAGCAGGGAACCCAATGTGGGGCTCGATCCCAGGACCCTGGGATCAGGCCCTGAGCTGAAGGCAGACGCTTAATGACTGAGCCACTCAGGTGCCTCATATTCCCTTTTCTATGAAAGGTAGTATGTGTGTATATCTGAGTAATTGTACCAGCCTGCTTCCTTCCAGTAGAAACTGGGCATCCAACAGCTTCTTTCATTTCCTTTCATTTGTATTCTTTCTGTTCTTTTATAATTTTCTTAAAAACTTTTGTATTTTATATTTATTTTTTAAATTTCTATTTTTTGAGGGATATTGTTCTGTAGTTTTTTTTTCTTATAATATCTTTGAATGATTTTTGATATCACAATAAAGTCTCACCTCATAAAATAAGTGGGGATATATTTCTTTCTCTTCAATTTTCTGATAAAGATAGTGTGTAAAGTTGGTATTTCTTCCTTAAATATTTTGTAGAATTCACCAGTGAACCTGTTTGGGCCTGAAATTTTCTTTGTGAGGTTTTCAAGTGTGGATTCCATTCTTTAATGTGTATAGACTTATTCAGGTTATAAGGTTATGTATTTTTTCTTGATTGAACTCTCATAATTTGTGGCTTTCAAGGGATTTGTTCATTTAATCTAAATTTTCTAATTTATTGGTATAAAGTTGTTCACACTGTCTCAAGATCTGTAGCGATTTCCTTTATTTCATGTTTGGTATTGCTAATTTGTGTTTTCTTTTTTGCTGATGAGCTTTAATAGAGGTCTTCAATCTTATTGATCTTTTTATCTTTTATTTTTGGGGGTGGGGGAGCAGAGGGAGAGGAAAAGAATCCCAAGCAGGTTCCCCGCTGGGCTTGTGGTTCTCATCTCACAATCCAGAGATTATGGTCCAAACTGAAATCAGAAGTTGGACGCTTAATCTACTGAATCACCCAGGTGCCCCTCTTATTATCTTTTTAAAGAACCAACTTTGGTTTCATTGATTCTATTGATTGGCTTTCTTTTTTTTTTTTTTTTTAAAGATTTTATTTATTTATTTGACAGAGATAGAGACAGCCAGTGAGAGAGGGAACACAAGCAGGGGGAGTGGGAGAGGAAGCAGGCTCACAGCGGAGGAGCCTGATGTGGGGCTCGATCCCAGAATGCCGGGATCATGCCCTGAGCCGAAGGCAGACGCTTAACCGCTGTGCCACCCAGGCACCCCTATTGATTGGCTTTCTGTTTTCAATTTCATTGGTTTCTACCTTTGTATTTATTATTTTCTTCCTTCTGCTTGCTTTGGGTATAATTGGCTGTTCTTTTTCTAGTTTCTAGTAGAGAAGATTAGATCATTGATTTGAGACCTTCTTTTCTTATATAAGCATTTAATGACTAAAATTTTCTTGTAAGTACTGCTTTAGCTACATCCCAAAGATGTTAATGTGTTGTGCTTTTATCAGTGGTTCAAAATATTTTCTAATTTTCTTTGTGACTTCTTCTTGACCCCTGAGTTATTTAAAGTAAGTTTTTGAATTCCCAGATATCTGCGGCTTTTCTAGATGCATTATTTTTTTGATTTGTAATTTAATTCCATTTTGCTCAGGGAACACATTGTATAAACTTTTGAATAATTGTTTTTATTTTAATGATGACAGCAATGCATGTATATCACAGAAACTTTGAAAAATAATTTTATTTTATTGATTGATTGATTTTATTTGATAAACACATAATGTTTACCCTGTGCTGGACACTATTTTAAGAGATTTCTTTCCAACAACCATATAATAAACTTTTAATCTTTTGAAATATTTTTAAGATTTATTTTATGGTCTCTTATGGTCTATCTTCATGTACATTTTATGAGCACTTGAAAAGAATATACATTTTCAGTTGTTGAGTATAGTGCTATACAGGTTAATGTAGTATAGTCCTAATTACTTTAATGTGGTTATTTTTTCCCCCAGGTTTATTGAAATATAATTGACAGATAATATTGTGTAAGTTTAAGGTATACAACCTGATAATTTGATACATATATATTTCAAAATGATTACCATAATGTTAGTTAACATATCCATTACCTCACAGAGCTACTATTTAGGTAAATGTGGTTATTAGTGTCATTTGATCTTCTGTATCTTTACTGATACATATTCACACCTTCACCATTTTGGGTTTAAAAATTTTTTTTTTCTGCAGACTCAAGTTGCTTTCTGGACTATTTTCCTTTAGTATATCTTGTAGTACAGATTTGTGAGCTATAAAATCTGTTTTTATTTATATGAAAATGTATTCATTTCATTTTCATCTTTAGAGTTTAATCTTTTCTGGATATAAAATTCTTAGTTGACAACTTTTTCCTTCAGGCCTATAAATATGTCATTTCAATGTCTTTTGACTTCAAGAGCTTCTGATATGTCATATGTTATATGATCATTGTTATTCTGCACATAATATGCCATTTTTCTCTGGCTGCTTTCAAGATTTTCTCTTTATTTTTGGCTATCAGCAGTTTAAGTATGTGTCTAAAAGAGCTTTTATTGTTATTTTTAAATCTTGCTTGAAGTTGGTTGACATTCTTGAATGTATCACTAAGTAGGTTCTTTGTGGTGACTGTTAGCTTTTCCTCTGTGTCCCATGAGATCTACCCCATTGCTCATAGTGTCATTGTTACCAGTGATTTGGGCAGTTTATACTCTGAATTTTGCTTTTTCTTTCCTTTGGTTTTTACACTGCCATGATTTCCCCTTTATATAATATTCTTTCCCAGGTCTGAACTCAAGATTTCTAGAACTTTTACCTGATAAAGCTGTACTTTCTTTTTTTTTTAATTTTGTTTCCCACTGTCATTTTCTCCCTCTACCACATCCTTTTGGGACCCCTACTAACTTATAATAGGTTTTGTCTTTATACATTCTGTATTTCCTAATTTTTAAAATATTTTCTATACCTGACTAGTTCAATATCTAGCTTCTAACTTAAAACTATTATTTCAGCTATGTCTATTTGTAATTTAACTTTTCGCTAGGTTTATAATTTTTTTGTACTTTTTTCTGTTCTTTTTAAAATTGTTATGTCTTTAATTTATTTTAAATATTTATTTTGTAGTCTTGATTTGATAGTTACAATGTCTGATGGCTTTGGAAGGAAGAGTCTCATCCCAGTGTTGTAACGAGTGACATATCTTTATACAGGGTCCTCAGCCCCAGCTTTTTCTTTTGCATGATGCAAAAGCCTTTTCCCTCCTGAACTTTGAACTACTAGCCACTTGGTGACAAAACCCAGCATTGGTCAATTCTGTAAAAAAAATTGAGTGCTCTTTAAAGACATGCAATGTAGGACTTGTTTTCTTGTTTGAAATACAACATAGAATCCTGGAAAAATATATCCTATAATACATATTTTGAATTCTGTTATTGGCAGTGACAGGTGATTTTGATCAAAACTTGATTAAATAGTCATAGTTAAGTGGTTATTACTTTTAATCAGAGTTCAACAGAAGCAAATGACAATCTCATTTATAGTCAGAACAACAGAAAGGAAATTAGCTCCTCATCTAAGACTTTAGGAAACGAAGCCAAGTAATTATTGTAGAAATAGGGATGAAGTGTCAGTTCCTGTTTTGTCCAATATTTCTTCTCCTAAATAATTATTCTGAGATAAAATGCTTAATGAACTCAAAAATCCTTCAGACACAAATCTTTCTTGGAGGAAACAAGCTTTAATTTGTTTGTGGTTTATTTGGGGCTCCCATTCTTGGAAAGGATAATATATCAATTTGCATTTTCAAGTTTCCAGACAAACTTACATGTATACAAATGGCTATCAATATAGATTTTATATTCTTTGTAACTTGTCTTTTGTTCTGTGCAAATAACATTAAAATTTAACTTTAGCTTGGTCAATAAATTGCAAATTAAATTTTACATATATTTATTGGAAAAAAATCACACAACCAATCTTTTTTTTTTTTTTTTTTTTAAAGATTTTATGTATTTATTTGTCAGAGAAAGAGGGAGAGAGCACTAGCAGGGGGAGCAGCAGGCGGAGAGAGAAGCAGGCTCCCCACTGAAGAGAGAGCCTGATGCGAGACTTGATCCCAGGAGACTGGGATTGTGACCTGAGCTGAAGGCAGACACTTAACCGACTGAGCCACGCAGGCATCCCACAACCAATATTTTTAATTATTAAAGTATTTTCCTTTAATTTAATCAGTTGGGTAAAACAATATATTTAGATTCAAAAAACCTACATCATACTTTTGGCTATATTGCTAGTAACTGTTAGCAGTATTTTAACTTCTCTGAGTTTCCTCATTGTAAAATTAGAAGGACCAAGAAAGAAAATCAATAATGTCCCTACTAATTTTAACATTTGATATTAGGGACTTACTTTAGATGAGGAAAAAACATCTCAATAAGTCACACAGACTTCCTGAGTGTAAAACACCTATGATTATTCTTAATTCAATTGTAGCTTCCCACACACTTTCTAATTCTTTCTCAGTGCCCCAGAGATCCAAACAGTTCTGATTCCTTTTCTGAACTCTAGGCCACCTGGACTGGTGACTCTCCAATTATATACCTTATATTTATCTTTGGAAGCCTGTAAAGTCATTGGAGTTATGAAGAAAATGTAAATCCTTGAATTCATCAAATATTTTCTATAGACTGAAAGTGGCTCATGTACTTTGATTTTTCAACTATAAATAGATGTTCCTGTGGTAAGTAAAATTAAAATAATTAATTTTAAATGTGCATCAATTTAAGGAAAATACGTTAATGATTAAAAAGATTTTTTGCAGTGCATTTTCCCCTAATAGATACATGTAAAATTTAATTTGTAAATTATTGACCAAATTAAAGGCAATTTTTTTGCCATTCTTAGTTTTCCAAACAATGTAAAATTTAAGTAAAACTACTCTCATATAGAGATATTTTGAAATTTTGGTTTTTGATAATGTTAGTAATAACTGATCTTACACTGTTTCCTTCAATTTATTTTATTTCAATATGAATTGCCTCTGAAATAAATTCAGTTGTCAGTTTTTGTTAGGCTGTCTAGAAAATTACTATAAGAAAAAGAAGGGGTAACAATTTGATATCTACTCTATACCCCATAGCACTTTATATATACTTTCCCTTCCTTTCTTTTTCTTTCTTTCTTTCTTTCTTTCTTTCTTTCTTTCTTTCTTTCTTTCTTTCTTCCTTCCTTCCTTCCTTCCTTCCTTCCTTCCTTCCTTTCTTTCTTTTCTTTTTTCTTTTCTTTTCTTTCCTCTCTCTCTCTTTCTTCTTTCTTTTCTCTTTTCTTTGCTTTTCTTTTCCTTTCTTTTCTTTTCTCTTCTTTCTTTCTTGACACTACATTTGATTCTGTCTATCTTCCTAACTGGATTAGGGATTACTTGAGGATGGTAATAGTTGCTTACTTACCAGTGGCTTCTCCCACTTTGTCTACTATGTCATGCTGCATAGATAGTAAGCGCTTAATAAAAATTCTTTGGATTAAATTGAATGATTCTGTGATTCTATCAGCAGATTAGGAAGCTGCCAATAGATCAGAAAGTGAACAGTCCCCTGTTAGTGAGAAAGTAGAAATGACCAAAGGACAAGACTCCAGATTACAATAACATTCAGTAAAGATCAGTATTCTCAGCTACCTCAAGAGCCTTCCTGATACTCAGAGAAGTCAAAGGACCCTGGGTAGATTAATCTTTATTCTCTGGGGTTTGCATGTTTAGGTGATCAGATGGAAGTGGGGTTGAATCTGCCTACAGAAGTTACAGGCATCAGGAATTTGTTACATTTGTTTAATGACTTATAGCTTTCACAATGCTTTAGCTAATATATATTTTGTTTAGGTGTTGATTTTATATAAAACCTAGATTCTATTTACAGACTTAATGTCTAAAGAATTAAGCATGGAAGAGTTGCAGAAGATTACTTGGGTCTTTAATGATTTTAATGTCCTAGCAACAAGCCTAAATGTATATCCAAGAAGAGTATATATGGGAATACTGATTGAATGATTGAGTAGTGTTTTAATGAAAATTAGGATGACTGAGTTAAAATATTCAGATATTCAGAATAGATCTCTAGAATCCATCCCCTTTCCCAGAACATCTGTCTACTTCATGGTCTGGCTTATTTTGTAGTGTCTCTACCTCTTATGTATGTTCTCTTACCAAATCCATATCTCATGTTGTTTCTGGTTATTCTTTTAAACACATACTTAATCATGTCTGTCCCATGTTTGGAAACTTCCAGTGGTTCTCCCAACCTGAAGAATAAAGTAAACTTCTGTTAGCATGGTATGAGGAGATGTAGTCAGTCATAATATCTTAGATGGTTTTCCTGAGTTGTCCAACTAAAGGACTAAGGTCTCCTGTTCCCAGTGGGAGAGAGTGCCAGTATCTCCAGGTGGTAGGCACCTGGCTTTTCTACTACTCTTCTGAGCAGCTGGCATTTAAGCTCAGACTTTCTGATGCCAAAGCAGTTCATTTTTACACAAATTCTACAAAGATTAGCTCAGCTTACCCCCATAAAAAAGAAAAGCAATGTGGGAGTGGGGCAGAGAAGGAGTGGCATGGTTTCTCTGCTAAAGCATAGCCACATGGCTTGTCCTTTTGCACCCAGGGAGCTCTGCATACGATGCCATAGCATGCTGAGAGATGGAGGATCTTTGAAATCATTGCACTTCTGCCCAAGTTTCAGCCTGTACTAAAGCCTTTGCAGTACTCAAGGAATATGAGATTCTTCACCATATATTTCAAATATGCCTTTGTAGCCTCCCAAATTTCATGTTGTTTTTCTGTTTTATCCCAAGCTGCTTGCTGTTCCTCCCATATTCTGCACATCCATACTTCATTACTTCTGTTGACAGTAAATCTTCTAGCTCATTTGCCAGGCAGCCCTACTGTCCTTGGTCACCATAACAATTAAACAGAACTGTTCCATATAGTTAGTGGCTGTCTACAACATGAAAATCCCGTTTCAGTTAATTGTCCTTTTAAGGAAGCAAACCGTTTTTCCCCTCATCTTAAAAACTGTCTTTGTAAGCATACTAATTGGTTGATAGTTTAGTTAATGAAAATGTGATTTACTCACATTGACATAAGCAACTGTGTCAGTAATAGGTCTATAGTATCACAGAGTTCTAAATAGCATGTTTGAATTTTTATATTTTTGCAAAACTCCAACCCTCTTTTTGTTCAATATATGTTTTTTATTCTACCACGTTTCCACTCAGCTTTCACTGAGTTGTCTATACAGGCTGTTCCCTAAGGTGGTTCCCAAAACTGTCTACTTACATGCTCAAATTAGATTTATAATTCGGATCAGTGAACTATCCTGTCATTCTAAAATGAATAGTCTAATATTTGAGGCTATTGTGTTTGGGCCTGATGCAGTTCTTGCTTGCTGATGATTTTTAGGCTAGATGATTATCCACCATGTGTATACAAAGTATATTATGCTTCTTTGATCAAAATTATCCAAAGACTCAAATATTTACTTTCCATTTTATCTTACATAGATGCTCTTACCAAAACACAAAAACAAAAACACAAACAAAATCCTATAGAATGTATTCAGTGTCAAGGATGGGGTGTAGAGTGATTACTTTGGCTGAAGCATGAATGAATTATAAGAGGGGTAAGAATAAGTATAGAGACTGTGGTAGGCAGAATTTTTAGATGGCTTTAAGATTTTTGTTCTCTGGTGTCCATATACCTTCTCCCAGTTATTCAGTCAAATACTAATTTTGATATTCCTGTGAAGATATTTTACAAATGAATTAAGTCCTCAAATCTGTTAACCTTAAAATAGGTAGCTTATCTGTGTGGATCTGATCTGAACTAAAAATCACCTTAAAAGTAGGGAATTTTCTTTAGCAGGTTGCAGAAAAGGAGGTCAGAGTTTCATAGCATGCGAAGGATTTTATGTGTCATTGATGGCATAAAGATGGAAAGGAATGAAGTAAGTCTCTAGGAGCAGAAAGCAGTCCCTGGCTAACAGGCAGCAAGGAAATAGGAACCTCAGTCCTACAACTGCAAGGAACTTAATTCTGCCAATAACAAGAATGAGCTTCAAAGTAGGTTTTCCCCCAGAGCCCACAGATAAGAACTCAGCCTACCTGATACCTTGATTTCAGTTTTTTGATGCCATAAGCAGAGAACTTATCTATGCTTACCCCATGTTGGACTTTTGACCTACACAATTATGAACTACTAGATTGATGTTGTTATAAGACACTAGGTTTGTGATAACTTGTTACTTGGTAATAGAAAATGACTACAGAAGAGGTTATAGTTATTAGAGTGAGAGGTAAGGGCAGCTTGGACTATGAGGGTGGCAGTGGAAATAACAGAAGTAAGAGATATTCAGAAGCTAAAATTGGTATGATTTTATAACATATTGGAGGACAAGGGGGATGGGTTAGTTAAAGCAGATGTTTGGTTTATCACTGTTCGTCCTTTGTCACACATTAGAAGAGCACCATGCTAAGTAGATTATAAAGTGGTCGTGGGAGGGTGAAGAAAATGAATTGGGTTTTAGATGTGTAGAATTTGATGTCTTTGAGATAATAGGAGATGCCAAGTATGTGGTTGGGTATGAGTCATTGTTATCTTGGTGATAATTAAAGTCATACACATGCATGACATCACTTATTTAGACTATGACATGAGAAGAGGATGGAACTTTAAGAATCTTAATAATTTAATGGCCAAGTGGAGGTCAGTAAGCCCACATAGGAGACAGAGAGGTAATCAGTTGTGAAAACAAAAGCAATATTGTATCCTGGAAGCCAACAAAACAAGTGTTTCAAGGAAAAGAGCATTGTCCATGTGACAAATGCTCCCCAGATGTCATGTAAGAAATATTTCTCTTGGGGTTAGTCAAATGAAGTTTGTTGGTTACCTTTAAGAGAGCTATTTTCATGTAGTGATGGGAACATAAACCAGACTAGAATAAGATGAGTGAGAGTGAGGAAAATAAATCACTAAGCATAGAAAACTCTGAAGAAGTTTGCTTGTAAAGGGAAGAAAGTCAGAAAGTGTCTGGAGATGTTGGTTTATTTTATTTTTTCTATAGGAGACACAACATTTAAAAGCCAACTAGAAGAATCCAGTTGAACAGAGCTGTTGAGAGAAAGAGAAATAGACAGTTTTCTGAAAGTGTTGGGGAGCTGAAATCCAGAGTACACTTGGAGGTTAAGTTCCTTCAGTGTGACAGGAATGAAAGGATACTGTTAGGTTTTAGTATATACAGATTCACATATTAGGAAAAGTGAAATTAATTGGTTCTAACGTGATGGCTTCTCTTTCCTCCAAAACCATGAAGCACTGTTGTCTTTTGAGAATGTGGGGTGGAGAGGAGGCACTATAAATGTGAAGAGGGATGGATAAAGTTTAAAGTAGTGATTGTGGAAAATAGGGGACTCAACTGAACAGACCCATATAGGTAGTTTGCAAGTAAATAAATGTCCTAACAGTAATGAGGATTTTTCTGTCACCTTTGCAACATCTGTCACCCTTTACCTTCCCTTACTCTGAGGTAGAACTCACCTATCATATCTTTTTCCCTTGAAATACCACGGCACATTTTTCATACTGTGATAGAGATAATCTCACTGTATTCTAACCGCCCATTAACATGTCTTGTTCCTGCAATAGACTGTGATCCACATAAAACCATTTCTGATGCCTCATCTTTGAACTTCAATAGTTTAACAAATAACGAAAATAAAATAGTATTATTAGGGCCTAGAAAAAATAATACAAGTAACAATGGTATTTTTAATAATAAAAGTTACCCTTTATTGAACACTAACGTGTCACTTCATTCAGTTTGCTTAAGTAGATTTTCATTTTCTTATTTGTAATTTAATTTTGTCCTTACAGTTTCTCTCATTTGTCTATTTAATAGATTAGGAAGATAAAGTTTAGAGAGGTTAAGTGTCTCCATGGTAATATTGCTACTAAGTGGAAAACCCTTTTGAGCTTAGATCTGTCTAATTCAGAATCCCACACTTTGAGCAATATTTTCTCTTATTTTTCTGTAGTACTTATTGGATGTTTATTTAGTAAGTTTCTTATATTTCAGGACATGTTTTTACTGAATATTTAGAAAATTTTCTTCCTTAACCTGTGGAAGGGAAAAAAAGACATTATGGGGCAAAAACAAATTCCTTTATTTATTTTGTATGGGTGGACTTTATATAGAGAGCTCTATTGCAAAATTACCGCAAGAGAGAATTGATGTAGGAATGTATTAACTGTCTTAGTTTGGTAACAAAATACGACAGACTGGGTAGCTTATAAACAACAAAAATTTACTTCTCACCATTCTGGAGGCCGGAAATTTTGAGATCAGTGTGTGGGCATGGTCATCTTCTGGTGAAGGCCCTCTTCTGTATTGCATACTGCTGACTTCTGGCTGTGTCCTCACGTACTGGAAGGGTTAAGGAGCTCTGTCAGGCCTTTTTTATTACATTCTTAGAGGATTTAGTCTCCTCCCAAAGACCCCACTTCCTAATACTATCACCTTGGGCATTATGTTTTCAACATATGAATTTGAGGAGGACACAAACAATTCAATTCATAGCAGTAATCAACTGAATTAGAACTCAGTATCTCCATTACTACAACACACAAGAAGAATATAAAGCAACTTAGTTTGGCCAGGCATGACTATCTGCTTAATTAGTTAATGAAAAAGTAAAAAGAAATCAACTTTTATTCCAGGGCATAACATGATCCCATGGTTAGTCAGATAAAAATTGGATCACTTTAGAAGCAGTTTCTAAGATTTGTTTGGATAGTGGCTTAACACATTGCTGAAATGTAAGTAGGTACCCAATACAAATGAAGGACAAAATGGCAGCCTTATTGCTATTCTCCAGTATACTGTTTTTAGGGAAAAAATACAGAGGAAAAAAGACTCAAAGATAAAGAATACAATTTAGGAATAAATGGAAACTCCTTATATGTGAGTCATTACTGGGTTGATTATGCAATCTCTATTTTAGGTGTCATTTTACTTATTTCTTTAAGCAATTCATTGATAGCAAAGAGCACTAGATGAAAGAGTAAAGAGAGAGCTCCAGTCCTTTCATTTTGTCACTTACTGACAATCAAGGAAGGAAAAAAAAACCTCAGTGTAGTAACCTGTGATGTTTACAACCCGTGAATATATTTTTTTCCATAATACTTACATTCTTTAATACCACAAACCAACATTTCTCAAATTGAGAAAAAAGTTTATCACAAATTCTATTTATTCATTTATCCATCATTATCTATGTACAATCTTTTTTTATATATTGGAAATTTTTAAAAATTAGTATTTTTGGTTATTTATGTTTAAGTCAAAATATATTATGGAATTTCAGATCAGAGTATCATGAAATTGTTTATAACATATATATATATATATATATATATATATATGTTAAGTACCTAATATTTACTTAAAGGCAAAATTCACATATATACCATTTAACAATTAAAGATTTTAATTTAGTTTAAATTCCATTTTTTAGAGAAAGTGCATAATTTGGCAATGAATAAATTTTGAAAGAAGGTATTATTTTTGGTTAGGAACTGATTATATAGATTAAAGTGTAATTTTGGTTGAAACTGAAAATATATGAAAACTATTTTTAAAACCTAGATGTTTGATATACATGAGCTTTGTACATAAAATATCAACTGGATTATATGCATATGTTTTTAAATTTTTTATGATTGATGAGATGTATCAGTATAGATGCTATTAGAAACAAGTAACAGGGGCGCCTGGGTGGCTCACAGATGGTTAAGTGTCTGCCTTCGGCTCAGGTCATGATCTCCAGGTCCTGGAATCGAGCCCTGCATCAGGTTCCCAGCTCAGAAGGGAGGCTGATTCTCCCTCTCCCTCTGCCTCTCCCCCTGCTTGTGCTCTGTCTTCTCTCTCTTTAAAAAGAAAAAAAAAGTAACAGAAAATTAATTCTAACTAGTTTAAAAGTAAGGAGATTTCTTTACTCATATAATTGGAAGACAGGTGGTAAAATGCAGTCGAGCATTAATCTAGTGGTCCAGCGTCATATTTTACAAATCTACTTTTGTGTGAAATACTTGTATATGTATTTGCATACAGTAAAATACAATCATTTTGAAGGTTCTGTTTGACAAGTTTTGACAAATGTGTACAACCACAACCCTAATCAAGGTAGAATATTTTCTTTACTCCTCAGAATTCTTCTCTGGTATTTTCAGTCAACCTCTCTCTACCATCTCCAGCCTTATGGGCTGCCACTGATCTTATCTCTGACATTACAGACTGGTTTGCCTGTTGTAGAATTTCATAAGGTATCAGACATGGCTGGATTCTTTTGCTCAACATACATTTATGATGTTGTATGTATCTGTATTGTATAAAAGTAAAGCTTTTTAATTTCTGAGTAGGATTACATTGTGAGAATATACCACAATTCGTAAACCCATTCACCTGTTGATGGACATTTGAATTATTGACAGTTTGGGGCTATTATACAACCTGTTATGAACAATTGAGTCTTTGTGATGGCATGTATTTTCAATTTTCTTAGGTAAATACTAAAAGAGGAACTTCTGAATTTTATGTTAAGTGTATGTTAACTATTTTCCAAAGTGACTGCACCATTTTACAATCCCACCAACAATATATGAGACTTCAAGTTCTTTCTTAAAGCTGGCACTTGGTATTGTCAGTCTTTTCAATTCTATTTTATTTTCTTCATGTCTAGTGGTATCTTATTGTGGTTTAATTTGCATTTCCAGGATGAGTAAAGATACTGAGAATCTTTTCCAGTGCTTATTGGCCATTTATATATCTTCTATACTGAATGCTTGTTTAGGGCTTTTTACCCTTTCCATTAGTTTGTTTGCCTTATCATTGAGTTTTAAGAGTTATTTATATATTTTGGATATAAATTGTGTGAGAAAGAATTAATCCAGCAGTGCTGAGTTGTTCAAATCTTACATGTTCCCATGAAGGGCCTATTTTCATAACTGGCCTTTGGCCAGCTCTCAATTGAGTTTAAGAAATGCTCTGACTGGTAAGGATATTTTGTACACTTAGGGCCTTGAGCCATACTATACCAGTTTGTCTACATAGCTTATACAAATAATACGATTTATGTTGCACACTTGCTTTTTGAGGGGGAATTAGATAGAAGTAATTCTTGTACTACATTATGAATATACTAAATGCCACTGAACTATACACTTTAAAATGGTTAATTTTATGTTGTGTGAGTTTTACAAAACTCAATAAAAAAAAATAGCAGTTGTTAAAATGGGCAAAAGATTTAAACAGACATTTCTCCAAAGAAGACATATAAATGACTATTAAGCATATGAAAAAATTCTCAATAGCTACAATAAAAAAGAGATAATGATAACTCTTGGCAAGGGTATAAAGAACTTGTAATTCTCATACATTGCTGATGGGAATGTAAAATGGTACAGTTGCTGTGGAAATCAGTTTGGCAGGCCCTCAAAAAGTTAAAAATAGAGTTACCATATAGTACAGCAATTCTGCTCCTGGATATATACCCAAGAGAAAAACCCATGTCAGTTTGTACACAATGTTTATAATAGCATAATTCATAATAGTCAAAAGTGGAAACAACTGAAATATCAGTTAATTGATGAATGGGTAAATATAATGTATATTCAATGGAATATTATTCTGCAATAGAAAGAAACAAAGTATTGATACATGTGACAACAGATGAATATTTATTATTTTTAAAATTTCAGTATAATTAACTGTTATATTACTTTCATGCATACAATATAGTGATTCAACAATTCAACATAGATGAATCTTTACAACAATATTCTTTTTTTTTTTTTTTAAGATTTTATTTATTTATTTGACAGAGATAGAGACAGCCAGCGAGAGAGGGAACACAAGCAGGGGGAGTGGGAGAGGAAGAAGCAGGCTCATAGCAGAGGAGCCTGATGTGGGGCTCGATCCCATAATGCCGGGATCACGCCCTGAGCCGAAGGCAGACGCTTAACCGCTGTGCCACCCAGGCGCCCCTACAACAATATTCTTAGTAGAGAAAGGCAGTCACAAAAGACTGTGGATTATATATTTATATTTATATGAGATGGACAGGATAGGAAAATTTATAGAGACATAAAATAAAATAGTGTTTGCTCAGGGCTGATGAAGGTGGGGGAGGGAGATTGGAGAGGAATGAGTATTTACTGTTAATGGGCATGGGATTCCTCTTAGGGAAGATAAAATATTTTAAAGTAGATTGAAATGACCATTGCATAACCTTATGACTATATTAAAAATGTTGAATTGTACACTTTAAATAGGTGAATTGTATGGTATATGAGTTACATCTCAAAGCTGTTTAAAAATCACTCACTATGATGGCTGGTATTGTTCAATTGAGTTATAAACCAAGTGACTAAGCCATGAATATATTTAGCTTATCTCTATTCATACACTGTCAGCACAGCTCACAAACTCTTTTCAAACAAATCTAAATACTTATTACATATACTGAAAAAATAGAAATGGAAATACTGCATTATTTGAACACTATAAGCACCTCTAGAAATTTTTGTGAACTATTCTGAAAATAATGAATAACGAAATAATGACGAATTTGCTTCCACATTCTCAGAAACTTTTCTTCTGAAAGACATTACATTAAACACATGAAATAATTTTCAGTATAATATATTTGATAAAATATGTAGCAGTACCAGTGAATGAGACCTGAAAGAAATAAACCATACTCATAGCTGTTACTACTTTTCCAAGTGTTACCTTCCTCTTTATAAAATGTGTACCATAAAAATACCTACTTCAAAAAATTGTGAAAATTAAATTAGGTAATGCATGTAAGTCCTCAAGTATTAGATGTTATGACAATCACTATAATTGTTGCTTTTTAAATTTTTTATATTTTATATATTTAAAATAAAAATATTTAATTGTTATTTTGATGATCATATCTAGCATTGACAATCCCTGATCCTAGAGGACTAGTTACTAGTCCATACTTCCTGGGACAGATTCTAAATGATTAGATACTTTCTCTTCTACATTCAGGGTTGGTAGATTGGTCAAGAGATGGGGGAGGTTTGGAAGGAAATAACAAATTATTCTCTATAATGTTCCTATGGTCATTGTGGTCACATTCTGTGAGAGTCACATTTTACCACTGGAATCTTAGAGCTCCACTTTATTTTCAGTGCCTTGAGTCCTAAGATAAGACCCCCAAAGTTCTGAGGTTACACAGAAGACTTTACAAATTAAACAGTGAGCTGGTATGGGGAAATTTGGAAGCTATTTGCTTTTTCCATAACACTTTTTATAATTGTATGCATTGATCAAAATATTGAGCAACTCAATTTTCCCTCACTACTGCAAAGTAAATTTCTCTCCAAATAGAGATTTCCTTATTGTGTGACATTCTTTCCCACAAGTTACTTCTCAATTACTCTTGAGGAGTAAATTGTTCATAGAGTAAAAATGTACAAAGGAACCTACTTAACTTGATAAACTGCTTTCTGTTTTTAAATGAAACTACATAAGAGATTGGATTTTCCTCCTGGTTAACTTCCAGTTACCTGGGAATGAGATAAAATGAAAAATGAGGGGAAAAGAGGCTGGAAATATTTTATAGAGTGACTGTGAGATGCTCAAGCAATTCCTTTCTACTAGACTGGGAAGAAAAGAATATGCTCCCTGGATGAGAGTATATACTTACCAAATAGGAAAAGGAGCTATTCCATATTTGTGCCACTGTCAGCTCTGGTTTAAAAGATCATTGTCAGGGCGCCTGGGTGGCTCAGTCATTAAGCGTCTGTCTCCGGCTCAGGGCCTGATCCCAGGGTTCTGGGATTGAGCCCCGCATCGGGCTCCCTGCTCCCCTGGGAGCCTGCTTCTTCCTCTCCCACTCCCCCTGCTTGTGTTCCCTCTCTCGCTGGCTGTCTGTCTCTCTCTGTCAAATAAATAAATAAAATCTTTAAAAATAAAAATAAAAAATAAAAAAAATAAAAGATCATTGTCTTTTTAAAAAAAAATTTTTAAGTTTCTACTTAAATTCCAGTTAGTTAATATAATAGATAGGTGATGGAGATTAAGGCATGCACTTGTGATGAGCACTGGGTGTTGTATGGAAATGTTGAATGACTATATTGTACACCTGAAACTAATATTATAGTGTATATTAACTGGAATTTAAATTAAAACTTAAAAAAATAGAAAGTGATATAAAAAACCCAAAATGGTCATTGCCTTCTGCGCATTTACTTGTCATTATCTCAGAAGACTGAATATGAAGTGGGTGGCTTTACTGACCCTTATACTTACGGAAGAACACAAGAAAATTATTATCTTCTTTTTGCTGGGTTGTTTTCTTTGGTGCTTTTCTTTTTGCTTGTGCCCTGAGTACCAACTTTGACTCTTGCCCCATTCAGCCTTGCTTCCTGATTGATTGTTTCTTTCCTCCCTCCCTCTCCTTCCTTCCTTCCTTCCTTCCTTCCTTCCTTCCTTCCTTCCTTCCTTCCTTCCTTCCTTTTACATGGTTTAATATTTTTTTTCCCTTTAGGGTTTCAACTAATATTAGTTCTGGCTCCTTGAAATACCCACAATTTTATTTTTTCCATATCACAAGTCTTTGAGAGTCTTGTTCTTATTTTCCTTTGTACATGTCTAACCAGTTAATAAGGAGAAAATATTGTCAAACAAAGGGAGTTGGAAGATTCTAGAACAAGGGATATTAGAGGTAAAAGGGACTTGGAAATCAGCTATCAGCTGCTTTAGACTTTTTGCTTTATAGATGAGTAAACTCAGGTCCAAAGGATGAAGTATGTTTTCCAAGATCACACATTACCTAAGTGACATTAAATCTTCTTTCTAAGTTATCACTTATGTCCATGTTAGGCTATCTTCCTTTTTTTGGTTGTCGATAGAGGACATTGATGGAGTTGTTCAAGTAAAAGATAGCAGCTGTGGGTTCAGGCCTTTTTTTCACTGACCGATTTTGTGCACATTTAACTTGCTATTGGGCTAACAATACTGCTATACATCAGGCAAATTATCAGAGAATGTGCTGGCCTTGGTGGGAAATGTGGTTACTCTCATCTCTTTATACCAGAGTAGAAACAAAGAACACTTTTAAGTTTGCTATTGCTGATAATAGGATGCTTCAATTTTGGCTTTACTGGAATTGCCACCTACCTATGACACAGTGACATCACTCATTGTAGCCTCAGATATGTGTGTCAGGGGCTCCTCTTGGTATGTCTCTCCAGTAGACCTATTGAGTCCTGAATTTCAGTTAGTTTAACAAAATATATTCTGACTTATCTCAAGATAGAGCAATGACACATTATTTTAGAAAAGCACTAATTTTTAATAATATACATTCATGCTGTAAAAAATTAGATAAATTAACAAAGTTTGCTATTTTATTAATAAATCCATAGAAAAAAATGCTACTTTAGACTGATTCATCAAAAGTATGGCTACTTCTCTTTTGAAGCGCTAGTTTGGTTTTCATCTCTACTTAAGAACATATGTTTATTTCATTTTATTTAAGAAAAGACTCATACTGGCTACTAATTAATCCATAATTTATTATGTTAAACCTGTCAATTAAAGTTCCTGACAAATCCAATCAGAAATTGAAGTGTATCTAACAAATTCATATAAAGAGGAAGCACCAAAAGAGAAATTAGTGTTATTATGTTCATCAATATGACGTTTAGCTCTGTATTATCAACAAGAATAGGGACAATGAGACTTCCATATTGTTGTTAATGCTGTCATCACACCTGGAATGAGCAAGACAGGAGATAAAAGGATTTGCATATATTGTTTACTTGTTTTCTGAGAAGTTTTTCCTATTTCATTTGAAGTTTTTGAAAATGTATGACCGTAACGTGGGCACTGGGTAATACAGATTTTAAAGACATTGGTTAATGTGTGTATCAGTCAAGGTTCAAATAAGAAAACAGACACCTCTCCAGGTCTTTCAAAAGGGGAGATTTAAAGCAGGGAACAATTAGTGGAACCTGGTTATCTACTATTTTTTAATAGAGAGATAAACTGAGACACCAAAAAGCAGAAGGTGAAGCTATGTAGAGGTTAACAACAGTAGGATAGCATCATTATCCCCGAGCTGTAGACACAAGATGAAGAGGTGATATTGCCAGAGAAAGATCTAGCTTCTTTCTATAGGAGTTAAAATCATGAGGGCAGGTGGAAGGCTGCTCGAAGGAAGTTGTAGCCAGCAGGGTATGCGACTCCTGCTAGAGATGTCACCAGAAATAGAGAGAGAAGAAGAATAGAAATATTCTGGATTTTATTCTGGTTCTGCCCTCCAGTCTTTTGGTAAGCCTCTCAGTGGCCATGCCTGCTTGGAAGTCAGAGTGCAAGGGAAAGACAAATAAATGTAGTTACCTGATATTGTGAACATTAGGAGTGGCAGGTGAAGAAAACTTACACACAATGAGTATTCACTGATATATAAAATTTGAGATATTCAGAAAGACAATATTTATCTTTTAAGCAAAGAAACAAAGGATGACTGGGAATTTCCACCCAACCAATTTGGCAAGAGCCAACTCTAATTACAACAAGAAACATTTGTCACTTGTTTTTGTTTTGTTTTTTAATACAAGGAAGTATAATAAAACACCCCCAGCTTTAATTTTGTGTTAAAAGCTTTTTACCCAGATGATTTAGCCTTGCTTTCATTATAGCTCTAATGAATACCAAATATTTGTACAGATAGTAACTATGATCGTATATTCATGTTAATGTTTAAGATATTGACTTTAATCATTACCATGGTATAACCTATGCAGGATACGCCAGCCAAGTGATAGTATTGGCAGCAATTTAATTATAAGTCAACAAAACTCCCCTTATTTTAGCCATAATTATGATGGCTGTTTCCTTTATTTACTTAGGCAAAGATCTAGCCCCAGAGCCTTGGAGATAATAACTTCATTTTCAGTCCATCAGAAACAATTTCCCTAGTTGGCTGTGTGACTACAAATATGTTAAGTATTTTAGGAGAAGTCAGAGAAACAATAGCCCTGGTTTCTGTTCTTAAGTACAGCTACAACAACAAAAAAAGCCCCACTATATTCAAGTCTTACTTGTACTGACCAAAAGAAAGCACAAAATTGAGTGTAGTACAATAGGCTTAAGAACACAGTCTTCATAGTCAGACATTCTTGGCTCTGCTTCTTTCTTGTTGTGCAATATTTTGCAAATTGTTTTTGACCATTAGTTTACTCTATAGGGATGGGGATAATATTACATCTCTCATATTTGCTAGAAGTGACTAAATGGGAAACAGCACATGGTGCAGCATATAAAATGCTTAATAAGTGCTATTAGTAGTAGTTTTAACAATAGTAACAGAAAGAATAGATGGGCACAACTAGAGTTTTGAGGAATCAGAAGAATTTAGATAGGTCAAGGAGAACAGTATTCCAGAATGTACAAATAGCTTTAAGGAAAGCTTCTGTAGAGGGAAAATCATATTTGGGGAGGATATATAGAGCTAGTGGCTTGAAAGAAAGCTAAGCAGAGGAGGAATATTGGATCATAAAGATTTCAAAAGTAAGGCAAAGACAGAGTTCAATCTCTCTTCTAAACCAGGATGTAAGTAAGGAAGGTCTACCTTTTAGGTTTGGGTTTTTTTTTTTTTTTTAATTGAGGTATAGCTAATAAGGCACAAAATGCACATCTTTTAACTGCTCAGTTTTAATAATCTATACTCCTGTGTAAACACCAAAGAAAACAAGATATAGGCCATTTCCTGCACACCAGAAATCTCTCATGTACCTTTTCAATCACCCCCATAACTTTCTAATATCTGTCACCATTAATTTATCTGGTTTTGGAATTCATTTAAATGGAATTATTGGAGGGGCACCTGGGTGGTGCAGTCAGTTGAGCGTCTGTCTTTGGCTCAGGTCATGATCTCAGGGTCCTGGGATCGAGCCCTACATCGGGCTCCCCCCTGCTCAGCAGAGAGTCTGCTTCTCCCTCTGCCCCTCACCCCTCACCCCTGCTCGTGCTCTCTCTCTCTCTCTCTTGCTTGCTCACTCTACTGTCTCTCAAATAAATAAATGAATAAATACATAAAATCTTTAAAAAATTTTTAAAAAATGGAATTATTGGAAAATATTCTTCCATGCCTGTCTTTTTAAATTAACATGATGTTTTTGAAATACATCCATTTGCTGGATGCTGTGTCTTACTTATCTGCATTTTATTTTATTGTCCACAATGTCTTTATCATTTTAATCTTTTTATTCCTGATAGTAATTTGAATTTTCTCATATTTTTCTTAATCATTCCACCTAGATTAATCTTCTCAGAAAACCAAACTTTCACCTTCTTGATTTTCTCTATTTTTTGTTCATTTTCTATTTCAATGGTTTCCCATCATTTTTAATTTTTTCTCTTACTTTGCATATAATTTATTCTTCTTTTTCTAACTTCTTCAAGTGGAATATTAGCTTTTAGACCTTCATTCTTATTATTTTAAGTAATATGTTTCTTAAATTATATTTTATAGGTATTAAAATTTGTGTAATTTCTATATATTGTAAATATATTTCTAGATATATTTATTGAATTCTCATTTAAAGCTGTTGCAGTCTAAGAATACATCCTGTGAGATTACACTTACATATTTACTGCAGTTTGTTTAAGGCCCACTGTATGGTCTTAATGAAAGTTCCAGATGCACTTGAATGTATAGTTTGCAGTTGGGAGTAGTAGTCTGTAATTGTCAAATCTGTGTCAGATTGTTTTACAGATTTTGGCAATCTTCTATATTTTAACTGACCTTTTTGTCTACTTATATTAATAGAAAGGGTTGCTGAAATTCTGAACTTTAATTATGGATATATCTATTTCTTCTATTAGTTTTGTCAAATGTGATTAATGTATTTTGGAGCTCTGCTATAATTTGGTGCAGATGTGTTTGGGATTTTATGTTTTCTTATAAATTATTTATTTGTTAAACTAAAATGGCCATTTAGTTTCTGGTAATTTTCTTGTCTTGAAGTCAGCTTTGTCTGAAATTATGAGCTTTCTTATGCCTAATGTTTGCATGAGAGTATTTTTCATACTTTTAGTTTCAACCTGTCTGTGCCGTTATACTTAAAGTTTATTTCTTGTAAACAGCATATAGTGGGGTCTTGTTTTTCTACTCAGTTTAGTAATGTCTGTCACTTAATTGGAATGGTGATTCCATTTACGTTTAATATTATTAGTGTGGTTGGGATAAGTATCCTGTTTGTCTCGTTTGTGCTTTATTTCTCTTTCTCCTTTCTTGCCTTCTTTTGGCAAATAACATTTTTTTACTCACTTTATCTGTCGTATTGACATTTTTAGCTATGTGTGTTTAATTTTTAGTGGTTGCTCTAGGAATTACAAAAAGAATCATCATTCAGTGTAACAGCCTACCTTTAAATAATAATAGTGTATCACATCAGAATATGAATAAGAACCTTATAAAAATTATAATAGTATGATTCCACTTATTTTCCCCATTTTTTTTCTTTTTTGGATAATTATAATTTACTTCGACATATACTGTAACCTCCAAAAATCTTTGTCACTATTTTTGAATAAACATCAAGTCTTTTAAAAATGCATAAATAGGACACCTGAGTGGCTCAGTTGGTTAAACGTCCAACTCTTGATCTCAGCTCAGGTCTTAATCTCAGGGTCATGAGTTCAAGCTCCACATTGGGCTCCATGCTGGGTGTGGAACCTACTTAAAAATATGTATAAATATAAAATAAATTTAAGAAAGGTAATTTAAAAAGTGTTTTATGTTTACTTAGCTATTCTTTTGGATACTTTTCATTCCTTCCTGAAGATCTTGCATTTCCTCTGGTATTCTTTTCAACCTAAATCACTTATTTAATTTTTTCTAATATATTTTTTTTCTGTAGAATATGGATTTGCTGGGGACAAATTCTCTTAGTTCTTGGATAACTTGATAACATCTTTACACTGTTTTCATAGTTAAAGCATATTTTAATAGAAGATAGAATTCTAGATTTGATAATTTTATCTTTTTATTTTTTTTCCTTTTAGTACTTTAAAGACATCATTCCATCGTTATCTGACCTTTATCATTTCTGATAAAATGGTAGCCATCATTTATATTCTTTTCTTTTTTTCATAATTGCATCGTTTATTCTCTGGCTACTTTCAAGAATTGTTCTTTATCTTTGATTTTTAGGAATTTTATCATGCTATCTTTCTTTGTATTTATCCAGTTTTCCTCACTGAGAATTTTGGATGAATGAATTGATGTGTGTCACCAGTTTTTGAAAGTTTTCACCATTATCTCAACTGTTTGTATTCTGCCTCATCCTTTCACTTATTTTGGGATCATAATCACACATAATTGTTTTGTTATGTTCCCTTTAAAAAAAGTCTTTTGAGTTTTAGTTGGGTTTCTTTTTATGTAACCTGTGTTCAAGTTTTCTGTTCTTTTCTGCTGTTAAGTCCATTAAATGTTTCATTTTAGACATGATAATTTTCACCGTATTTCCATTTAGTTCTGATTATACCTTTTATCTCTTTGATTAATTTATCCAGCTTTTTACATATCCTGTCCACATTTTTTACTAGATCCCATAGCGCTTTAATCAAAATTATTTTTAAAATCCCTGTCAATTAATTCTGTAATCTTGGAAATTCTGGGTCTGTATTTATTAACTATTTCTTCTCTTGAACATGGGTCTCATTTTCTTTCTTTTTCATGTGCCCTATACTTTTTTATTCTATACTGATAATTTGTGTAAAATATAAGTGGAGATTGAAGTAAGTATTATTTACCTCTAGAACAGGCAATCATTTCTATTGGGCTTCAAGAGATGGCTAAATAATTCAAATCTGTAGATGAGCTTTGTTCTGGCTTTGACTTATTTCACCATTGACTTTAAACATCTGAGGCTAAGATCAGGACATTCTTTTTAGTGAGGTCTGGGATACTAGCACTGGTGACATTCTGGAAATCTGCCTGTTTTACAGTTGAGCTACCAGTTTTTGTAAATGTGGGAAATTTTTCTGCTTTACATCCCAGCTGCTAGGGTTTAGAGCAGCTGTGGAGTTTTTGTTTTGTTTTAGCTTTCTAGTATCACCCCATTTGCTCTCTGGGCCTTGGTAGATCTTATTGAGCCCTGAGTTTTCACCATGGCATGCAGAGAGCAGCTGCTCTCAACACTGTGAAGACCTAGATTGCCCTGGATATATTTCTCTCTTTTCTACTGGTGTGTCCCCCGTCTTTGATACTTGAAAGTCTGAGGTGCCACTGATAATTTTTTTTAAAAAATCTTTCTTTTCCTGACCCCCCACCTGTGAATGTTGCTTCCTTGAATATGCAGGAAGCTCCTCACACCTTAGGGAGGATTTCCCTGAGCTCCCCTTCCCTGTTCCCAGGATTTGGTATTGCATTGGTGAAAATCTGAGGAAAATAATTGGCAGGTGGTAACAGATTCAATCCATTGCTGAGGTTCCTTAGGGTGTTAGTATGTCACATTAGCCTTTTAGCCTGTTAAAAGTTCAGCTGTTTCTCCTTGCCTTTTATATGGCATGTTCTTCTTCCTCTCACTACAATTATAAGAATATGAATGTTCTGTTGCTTTCTGTAGCTTAACTCATTTGTATTTCATTGTGTTTTGAGCTTAGAATGATTTTGAAACTTGTTCAGATTGCTTTGTTTTGGCTTTTCGGGTAAGCATGATGGCTTGTGACTTTGAAAAATCTGAATAAAAAGAAAAACCTAGGAAGCTCTATATTTAAAATTAAAAACATAAAATCTCACAGTAAACATAATGAGAATTAGTGAAATCAGGATGTAAGGATTCAAAAATATTTGTACATATTAAAAGGATTTATATGTACAAGGAAATCTGGAATTATTTTCTGACCTTTATGCAAACTATCCCAAAAGATCATGCTGCTGGATAGAATTGATCGGAAGGGAAGTCTACTGTATAGGATGAGAAATGTTATAATAGGCTTACTGAGTGGAGATAGAATATAGTAAGTTATTGAAATCAAAGAGGCATTAGGAAAAATAAGGCAAGTTGGAGAAAGAGAGAATGCTGTATTTTTAAACAATTTTAAGAATGGAATAAGTCAGAAACAAGGTGGTGTTTTCATCAATAGGAGTATTGATTTCTTCTTCAGGCAAAATGGTGGGCCAAGTGATTATATTGAATCTCTGCTTGAAAACTTCTCAAAATGTTGGATAAAATAAATATAACTATATGTCTTCAAATACATTGAGGGGTAGTAAAAAAATAACCTTTAATGCATATAGTATTAAAAAAAGAATAGCTGAATATTAAAGAACTAAAATCTTCCTCATGATGTTAGAATAATAACTAAAAATTAATAAAGGTAAGGAAATTAGGACAAATTAATAAAACAAATAAACCTGCAATTGAAAAGGTCAACAAGAACAGAAGTTTGATTCCTGGGAAACAAACAAACAAACAAACAAACAAACAAAAAACCTAGGATAACTGATGAAATTCCAGTGACACTGGTAAAAAAGAAGCACAAATATCAGGAATAAAAAAGGTGACATCATTATAAATGATACTGACTTCAAAAAATTGTGACAGTGTTCTATGGAAATCTTTATGCTAATAAATTTATAATTTTAGACAGAGTAGATAAATTCCTAGAAAAATATAAGCTACCATAACCAACTAAGAGGAAATAAAGAACTTGAATTTGAATTAAATAATTAGACTTGCAATCAAAAATTGTTTCACAAAGGGAATCCAAGATTCAGTGATTTCTTGGATGAGTATTGCCAAATTTACAGGGAGGAAAGTATTCCAATTTACACAAAATCTGCCAGATTAATGCGAAAAAACTTCTCAAGTCATTTGTTGCATCTGGTATAATACTGACGCCACCACTACCTGAAAAGGATAGAATGATGATGGAATACTGCAGGCCAATTTCAGTCATGAATGAGGGATACAAAATCCTACACAAAATATTAGCAAAAATACTCCAGAAATATAAAAATAAAAAATTATAGTCACGTCGAATTTATCTAAGGAATCAAAGTTTGGTGTAATATTAGAAAATTTGTATAATTCACCACATTAAAAGTTTAAAGGATAGTAATTATAGTTTCATTTCAATATTTGCAAAAAAAATCTGATATGAATATAAGATAGAAAACTTACAAACCAGAAAAAGAGCAGTTCCTTAATCTGGTAGAGGTTTTAATGTAAATAAAAATATCAACAGCAATATTATACTTAATAGTACAAAGTTTTGCTTTGAAATTGTCAACAAGACAAGGAAGCTTGCTTTTATTACTTCTATTAAGCATTGTATTAGAAGTTCTAATAAGATAAAAAATAAAAACAAACATAAGGAAAGCAAAGGAAGAAATAAAATCATCACTATTCACTTGATATGATTACACATATAGGCGTTTCAAATATATTGATAGATAAATTATTAGAATTAGTAGGTGAGTTGTTCAAAATTGTTGGATATAAATTCAGTACTTAAAAATTTATTTATCAGAGTGATGTCAGCAGAAATGGCAGAGTAAAGGACCTCCAGAAATCCTCTTATCTATAAAAACAATAGAACACTGGCAAAAATTTTCATGATCCACTTTACCAGAAGAACTCTGGAAATTAACTGAAGGATTGCAACAACCTGGAGGGGCATGTATTCAAGAAAAACTGTTGAATCTCAGTAAGAACAATGAATTTTGTGACATTTTAACTTGCCCTATCCCCAATGTAGGTGGACTTCTCTTACTAGATATCAAAATTATTATTTTTAGGAAATAGAACAATGGGCAAAACAAGTAGCTCAGGAAAAAAGTCACACTTAAATGGACACTTGATCTTTGGGAGAGATGGCATAACAAATTAGTGGAAAAATACAGATTTTCAACAAAAGGTGTTGGTGCAATTGAAATCCATATGGAAAAATAAAATAAAATCTGACCACCACCACCTTATATCATATCCCCCCCAAATTCCAGGTGAATGAGTTTAAGATCTTCTTGTTAAAGGCAAAGTTGCTATTTTAAGGAAATTAATATAGAAGAATGTTTTTGTGATTTTTGAAGTAGTGAACAATTGCTTTAAAAAGTAGAAAAAGCTTGGGGCACCAGGGTGGCTCAGTCAATGGCTGCCTTTGGCTCAGGCCATGATCTCATGGTCCTGGAATTGGTCTCGCATTGGAATCGCTGCTCAGTGGGGAGTCTGCTTCTCTCTCTGCCTCTTCCCTCCCTATTTCCCCACTCATGCTCTTCTCTCTCTCTCTCTCAAATGAATAAATAAAATCTTTTTTAAAAAGTAGAAAAAGCATTCACCATAAGTGATAAATTCAATTAATAGAAATGTAATCTTTTAGTCTCCAAAGAATTAGAAGAAGGTGAAGAAAAGCCACTTTGGGAGATGCAAGAAAAGATATGCACAAAATATATAATGGACAATTGACTTGATTTGGGAATATATACATAATACTCCCACATATTTTTAAAAAATGAAGTACACTTGGCCCCCCAAAAAACTATTAAAATGTGTTTAATCGCTTTAATAATCAAGGAGAAGCAAAATAACACTATAATAGCATAACACTACTAATCTTAAAAATTTCCAAAAAATTTAAGTCAGAAAATACCAATTTTGTTAGTTTGAATTATTGGTTCCAACACTTTATTGCCTCATAATACAGTTGCACCTGTGCTTTCTTCCCATGGCTTCTTGATGTATAAAATGTCCCTGTGCCTTGACTCTGAGGTTGTTGTTTAGGATTTGCTTTGATTAATAGAATGTACGTATACAGGACATAAACAGTGGTTTAAATTGGGTTTATACTGTGGAGCTTGCTCCTTAACTCTTTGTAGTTCCCTATAAAATTCATTTACATATACATATAGCATATTGAATTCACAATAATCTATATTTTGATTGAGTTTGCTTTGTCAGTGAACAATCTGTGAATTATGAGGTGTTTCATAACCACATTATTTTTTTTAAAGATTTTATTTAATTGAGAGAGAGTGAGTGAGCACAGGAACATGGCTTGGGGGAGGGGCAGAGGGAGAAGCAGACTCCCCGCTGAGCAGGGAGCCCCATTCCGGGCTCAATCTGGGACTCCAGGATCATGACCTGAGCCGAAGGCAGAAGCTTAACTGACTTAGCCACCCAGTCGCCTCCATAAACACATTATGTGAACACACACAAACACACACACACATCACACACTTTTTTTTTTTTTTCAGTGTTGGGTCTTGATCACTCAGTGGCTATTTTCATGGAAAAATGAAGTCCATTATGTTCATCCTGCCTTTCATCAACAGCCTTTCCTACCTCTTGCCTTTCAAAACACAACCAAATTGGCCCAGAGGCATTTGTTTTGTAGTCTAGAGAATTACTTTTAATCAGAAACTTCAGAAAAGGTGTAATGGCTTCTGCAACTGTCTGTTTGGGGTACAGTATCAGTCCAGTGTCTTTTGTGTGCAAAATACTGTACTCAGAGCTATTTTATTCTTTGCTTTTGTTTCCAATTGCCCTTATTGTAGGTTTGGCCAATTTTGGTAAGGTGAAATTTATTCAACCAGTATTTATTAAACACCTGCTGTGTTCTATGAATTGAGGATAGAGTGAATGACTAAGTCCCTGCTCTTCTGCAGCTTACATCCTATTGGGGAATATAAAATCTAAAGCTCTAATATCAAATTCTTCAGCTTGTAGGTTTCACTAAAACCTAAAATCATGGAACTCCTTTTTCTAAAGTTCTTGGCCTGCTAATGCTTCCTGCATCAGTCTGCTGCTTCCTGCATCAGTCTGCTTGGGCTGCCATAACAAAATACCACAGGCTGGGTGGCTTAAACAACAGAAATTTATTTTCTCACAATTCTGGAGACTAGAAGTCCAAGATCAATGTGCCAGCAGGGGTGGTGGCTGGTGTGTGCTTTCCTCTTAAGCTGGAGACAACCACCTTCTTGTGCGTGCACAAGTTAAGAGAGAGAGCGAGCGAATGCAAGCACGAGTGAGTTCTCATGTCTCTTCTAATAAGAGATAAAACCCAATTGGATCAGTATCCTACCTTGTGACCCCATATAACCTTAATTACTTTCTTACCCCAATACAGCCACACTAGGGATTATGGCTTCGCATATGAATTTTGGGGGAAATATATATTTAGTTTGTAACACTTGCTGATCTCCTAGTTCCTCTCTCCTGTCCCAGAGATTTCATTCTTAGAACCCTCACTACTAACTTCAATACTACCTGTAACAATTTTACCTTTGGCTTATTCTGTCTTCAAAGCCTATTATCATCAACTAACACTGATTAATTATCTACTTATTAAATTCCTGTATTTGGGTACCGTGAAGCTTGACCTTATCAGACTGACTGTTAATGAATGCCCAAAATCAAGCCTGTGACTTAATTCCTTCCTACTTCTCTATCTGGTCTTGCTGAGGCTTCTAATCATTTCTACCAATGAAATGATTGTTTTATACCTACAGCCTGATGCTGTTTAGTCCTAACTATACGACAAGTGCCCTGTCATTTCTAGGAATGCTTTGTACCACAGTTATTCCCTTACCAGGCTTTGTGGGGCCACCCATGACCTCACTGGAGCTTGCTCCAATCTCATGCCCTATATTGCAATACATTTGTTAGTGCTAAGGCCACTGGTTGTCTCAGGAATTTTACCAAACTCAGGAAATCAAGTAGATGAATTACTTGCTGTTTATATCTCAATTGTTTCTAAGAAACACACAATTGGGCAGGTTATTCATTTCAAAAAGAAAAAGGTGGGATATAAACCCATTTGGACAAAGAAAGTAAATCATGATGAAAGTGCCCTTATAAAATTGTGGATAATTGTGCCCTAAGGTGGGTCCTCTATTGACAGAGATGAATATTTTTAGAACTGAGTTCTTCAGAACTGGACAGTTGTGTCATAACTATGGCTTATGTTCCCATCACAAGATAAACAAGACCCCATGGGATCTTCTCTGCTTGAATGGAATAAATTATTCAATTGACAGGGGAGATTTAGAATGCTTCATTAGACAAACTAACAGAGACTCATTTTCCTCTCCAGAATAAACCTTTATTAAAAAGTTTTCATAGATAAAGAAAAGAGTCTTACAACAGTGGATACTACCAGAAAAATGTTCTGTTTTTTGAAAGATGGCTCAATATTTCAGTCATGGTATCAGTCATTTTCATAGGATCCTATGTTATTAGGGACATCCTGTATTTCAGTGAAAGTACCCCAGAAGGCACAGAGAAAATAAAAAAAGTAGGTTCTTTCTGTGAATTCATAAAATCATTAGCTTATTACCAGGTCAGTGCAGAGATACTATAGGGATTTGTCACTGATTCTCAGCTAGGGTAGTGGAACATGTGTCTTTCAGAAATATATCATTCCATCCTTATATTATTCTAATTGCTCTGGGATCCAAGTGTATTTCTCTCCTAATCCCTAACTTCATGATACTGTGGTAACCAGGGAAGTGCTGAAGTGATCATTCATGCAATTATAATTAATATCGATCATTTACACTTTCTTTTCAAAAATACGTATGGTTGGTAAAGATAAATTTTTATTTACAAGCTCAATAGGGTAAACCTGGCTCCCATAAGATTTGTAAAGTAAAATTCTGGTAGAAAGAATTCATGTATTATAGAAAATCTCCAAGAAAAGTTTTAAAAGTTTAGACTTTAAATTCTCTTTATTTTATTCTTTGTGCTTCCATTGCAGGCTATATATCCCCCTATCATTTCAGCTGCACTAATTTATTACATTGATTAATGTTTCCATTTCTCTGACTTGAATATACTCAACTAAAGACAAGCCTTTTCGTTCTTTGTATAAACAAGCACCTAGTATAGAGCCTGGTACTTATTGTTCATGCCCCATAGTGAATAAGTGAATGACTTACACACAAATGTCCTTTTTCCTTTAAAAAGAATGCTTATATAGGTTTTTCTGTATTATCATGAGTTTAGCAAAAAAGAAATCTGAAACAAAATATTTGTAAACCTATCTTTCATAGATTTATTTAAAAACAAAACAAAACTGATTTTCCTCTCTATGATACTGTGTAAAATTTTACCTTGTGGACTGAATGGGCCAAAAATTTTCACACAGGATGGTTAATACTAACTTTGACTTGGCCTGAAGCTCCAGGTATCTGAATTTCTGTATTCTGAGATTAAGGCCAATATGTTAAGAAACATATCTTCATTTTCTTTGTTAGCTTCTACTTGTACCATCAAGTCAATCAAAAGTTTTGTATTCTAGTTATAAGAATTTTAGGAAACCTATGTTCTTGTTTTAGCTCTTCTAAAATATCTCCCAAGAAAATGACATTTTAGCTCTCTGTACCTTTCTATAAAATATGAATAGTAATGATAGTCTTGTCTCTCCAAAAAGGATGATAATGGTTATAAACAAAACGACAGTATGTGGAAGTATTTTGAAAAGTATAAAGTGCCCAACAGTTGGGGAAGTGTTGGTACCCCAATAGATATGAGAAGGCTATGATGAAAATGCTGGAGTTGATTAATATTTTTCATCCTTGGCTCAGTTTTCAAGGCTCTTAAAAATGTGTCAGTTACGTGGATATTGAATTAGGATGGGTACTGTTTCCTTCCAGGTTTTGGAGCACAGTACTGTGGCTTCCACCTTGCCTGGCTGGTACTTGTATCTTCTGAGCTCTTTCCACTTTGGCCCCAGCCGGTTCATTCAAACTCAGCCACTTCCTACCATTGGGGAAGGTACCACTGCTATTCCTAATGTTTCCTTCCTGTAGATGGAACTCCATCAGTATGAACTAGATCTCTCTCTTCTGCTTTACTCACTCTTCCCTGAAGAAGTAGAAAAATTTATCTGAGTGGCAAAGTTGGGTAGGATAACTAGACAGGCTTGGCTCAGCTCCATATGTCTCTCTCTGGGACCAAGCCTACTTATTACAAGTTCTTCTACTTCTCCACACTGTGAGTACTACTTGGGCAAATCTCCACAATGCAGGGAGACTCTCAGTGACCTAGCATTGCTCACAACTGGGTACCTGTCTGCTAATTCAAGTGTCCAATATTGGCAGTCCTACTTCATTATCCCACCTAAAGATCCTCCTAGGAGCTTAGCCACTGGTTAACACAAGTGATAATTTGCCCTCCAGAATTGGTTTATTTCTCAACTTGTTCAAAACCTGGATAGTGAAGAGATGCAATATTTACTGTTTTATCCCTTCCCTTTATCCTAGAGTTCTGCACACATATGATGGCAGTGTCTATCACATGCAATGACCTTCAAGCTCTAGAATTTGTTCACATTCCCTCTTCTTTTTCCACTTTAATATAGCATTCCTTTTTCCTATATTCCTAGTTCTCTTGCCCCCATTTTTGTCTATATCTTGGCATGTGGTAAGCTTTTCATGCCCCCTTTCCCATTATAACACAGCCCAACTGGTCTGGTAGCCCAACTCTGTGTATTTTTTTTTTTTTTAAGATTTTATTTATTTATTCGACAGAGATAGAGACAGCCAGCGAGAGAGGGAACACAAGCAGGGGGAGTGGGAGAGGAAGAAGCAGGCTCATAGCGGAGGAGCCTGATGTGGGGCTCGATCCCGTAACGCCGGGATCACGCCCTGAGCCGAAGGCAGACGCTTAACCGCTGTGCCACCCAGGCGCCCCTGTGTATTTTAACTTTGGGAGAGAAAGTATCCAACCCAGGATTGGCCTTAAGGGATTCCAGATGGTCAGCACACTTGCCCTAATCAATCCGTCTTCCTATTAAGGGATAGTTGGCACATTCTTCAGCAAATGAAGGCTAATAGCCCAAGTTTTTTGCAGCCTTTTCTCTGTTAGCCAAGAGAGTTTCCCAACAATGTTGAGAGCTACTTGCATGCTAGAGGAAATGTTTTGTTTTTCTCCAATCCTGCAGTCTACTCCTTATACTTTCCCTGTGCATGAGGTTGAAATTGCCTGTGACAAGTTTGTGACTACCAAAACTTTTTATTTGGATTCTGAGTTGAATGCAGTGCAGGAGATTATTCAGTGGTGCTCTTCCTTTTTTAATTTACTGTTTTTTTCATTTGTTGGTATTTAGCTTAAATGTCTTGTTTCATGGTCCTGACAGTGCCGTGATATGATATTACTTTGCAACCAGCGTGGTGCCACTATTTCAAAGGTCACTGAGATACTCAGCTTGTGTTTATATTCCATTTCCTACTTGAAACTCTGTGTTTAAAGTCCTGATTGACTTCACCAAGTTTCTGAGGCTTTGGAAGACCTCTTTACTTGAGAAAGCAGAAATTTCAAAAAGAATTAAGAACTGTCTTAGAAATTTGAAATGTACAAGGTAGAAGCAAACTTAGAGGTTCTTTAAATTCTCAGTTAAAAAAAAACCTGATATGACAGAAATTAAGTGATTTACCCAATAAAATTTATATTAAATATAAATGTGAGGATTGTAACAAAGTTGACATTATGCCCAATTTTAGGCTCTTCCCCACTTCATATCCTCTCTTCTCATTATCAGAAAAATGTGACTCACTTTTTTCTACATAATTGACCGTTGGAAAATTTCATCTTGTTTTGTGTACTTAGATACTGTCCACATAGAACAAAGGCAGTTATTTAATTTTTAAAATTCTTGCTTTTTGAATTGATATCTAAGACTAGTGATTTTGTTGGCTAAAGTCTCGTGGAGATTAAAGACTTCCTGAACCTCGAGGGTATATGCAGGATCTGTGATACTGGTAGCTTTGATCTGAGATTATGAACATGTAACCCGTAAAACCACTGTGGCCTCAGCAGTGACTGGCCCATGCTTTGAACCGTCATTTACTTTCATAAAGAGGTGAGGAAGTTCACTCTTCTCACCTTGAGTCCATGGCAACGGTACAGCTGTCCAATTCTATTGCAGAGAGATAAAGAATTGGGATCAATAAGGCCCATCCTTATTGGAACAGTAAGGCCCATCTCTGCATAAGGCTAGTGTATCCATCCAATGAGAGCAACCCACTTACAGAATTACATTCAAAAAGTCTTTTTCAGGGGGGGGCCTGGGTGGCTCAGTCCTTAAGCATCTGCCTTCGGCTCAGGGCGTGATCCTGGTGTTCTGGAATGAGCCCCGCATCAGGCTCCTCCCTGGGAGCCTGCTTCTTCCTCTCCCACTCCCCCTGTCTGTGTTCCCTCTCTCGCTGGCTGTCTCTCTCTCTGTCAAATAAATAAATAAAATCTTTAAAAAAAAAAAAAAAAAGGTCTTTTTCAGGGGTCAGGCCTGGTATAAATTACTGCATCAGACTGGAAGTTAGCAGGGAAGATATAACAAAATCTTAAAGGTTTGTTGAGAATAGTTTAATAAACCAGTTTTTTACAAATATATTGCCAAGTTTAAACAAAACCAATAAAGAATGGCAAAAGACTGAAAAGCTAGCAAAAGCAGAAAGCTGCCATCACCTGTCAGCTTGAAAGGGCAAAGGGAGTATGGGTTTATTGGAAGAGACAACCAGATATAGTCCAGTCATGATTATTGATATTTGTTGAGTAAATGCATTGTTTCTTTACTGAAAAAAAATATCTGAGGCACCTGAGTGGCTCTGCTGGTTAAGCGTCTGCCTGCAGCTCAGGTCATGATCCCAGGGTCCTATGATCAAGCGCAACGTCGCCTCATCGTCTCGTTGAGCTCCCTGCTCAACAGGGAGCCTGCTTGTCCTTCTCCCTCTGCTCCTCCCTCCTGCTTGCTCTCTCTCTCTCTCAAATAAATAAATAAAATCTTAAAAAAAAAAAAATGAGAGGCATGGAGAGGTTAAGTCAGCAAGGAGTCGGCTTCTCCCTCTCCCTCTGCCCCTCCCCCGGCTCGTGAACACATGTGTGCTCTCTCTCGCTCTCTCTCATGAAAAAATAAAATCTTAAAAAAAAAAAAAATCTCCAAATTTGACCACCCTACTTGCTTCAGAGAAACTTTCACTGGCTTATAATTATTTTCCAGTATTAATGCAGGTTTTCATACTTGTTTTTAATCACCATAAGAATTTTCTCTCTTCCATAACAATCTCAACTCCAAAATTCAGCTCTTAAATTTTCCAGTTAAGAGAGCCAATAAATTATCTTTTTTTTTAATACGAGCTTGAGTTTCTATCTCTCATAGCCAAGAGTCTGATATGACCCTACTTGCTTTCTTCAGTCACACTTGTCTTCAGTTCCTTAAACATATTCCTATGAATGTTTCAGAAATTAACTGCAGAATAATAAATGGCTAAAATTGAAAGTGCCCTTCTCTAGGCACTTTATGAAAAATAGAGGAGACCAAATAAGCACAAAAGGCAAGGTGACATACTTGCTTGCAGTTTCCTTAACAGAAGGCCAAAGATTATCCTAAGACAGTGATTGCTTTATTTAACTGTTTAAAAACCAACATATTCAGAGTCCTGTCCGTTGTACCCAGAATTGTGGAAAAAAATGCCTAAGTTTTGCAGGACTAAAGAGGATGGTACATGTAGCTACAAAGATTCTTGACTTTAATAAATTTTATTGTAACTAAATCATAATTAGGCTCTGAAGACTTGCTAGGTGGTGGCACATTCCAATCTCTCTCAAGATTCGTTTCACTCACTTACTTAAGGACTCCAAAATAATGATTTTGATAATGCTACTACTAAAAATAATAATCAGAGTTACTACTAAAAATAATAATCAGAGTTACTATTTTCGAGGACTTGATCCTGTCCTGTTACTGTAAGGGATTTGAATACATTTCATTTCATCTTCATAGCAATTCTATAAGGCAGATATCAATCCCACACTGTATCTGAAAAACCAGATCTCAGAAATTAAGTAGTTTGCTGCATTATCTCTCTTCTCTCATCATGAGTTTTTTCCATTATTACATTCACCGCACTTATATTTTAGCACATATCAGTATTTACATTAACAATGTAAACATGTTTGCTTAAGGAAGAAATTAAGAGATAAGAGGGAGAAGGAAGTCTTAGTTGTGTGTTTAAACATCTGAAAGCTAATCAATTACATAATCCATGTTAAAATTAGGATTAAGCAAGAAAGTAGGAAGAACAGTGAAAGAAAAATGTATACAATGATCTTTTCTCCATCTGGACATGAAATTAAGGGTGAAGGAATCAACAGACCAAAACAATTTGTAAG
Source organism: Ursus maritimus (assembly GCF_017311325.1). Lineage (NCBI taxonomy): Eukaryota > Metazoa > Chordata > Mammalia > Carnivora > Ursidae > Ursus > Ursus maritimus. The sequence goes on along the minus strand of NW_024425563.1, from coordinate 68,616,179 downwards.
AGCTGGGGGTGGTAATAGAACTGATAATAGCTAATAATAAAGAGACCTCATAGTCTCTTTCCTGACATTTTAATGTTATGATGACAGATTTTTAGGGTATAGATAGCCATAATGAAATTGTAATAAGGAAGGAAATAGTAATTGTGGCTTCACATCTGAGGCTAAGGCAATTTTATTGTTGTTTCTCACCTAAAATTGATTACCTAAAAAAGGGTGAAGCTTTGTTATCCACTCGGTTGAGGACTTGATGAGTCAAATACAAAGCAAACCGTGAACCATACAGTATTTTCTTGCATATTTATTTTTAAAATGCCATGAGGCCCCATACAAATCACTCACTGAGGTATGTATGAAAATAAAATAGAAGAAATACTGAATGAAGGAAATATAATTTAGTCTAAATATAAATGCAGACATTTTGCGTTTATGTAGGGCTTTTGCCCACAGGTGTTTAAAACCTACTAGGAATAGTATCTCACCAGACATTATGATATTGGGAAGCAAGAATGCTTTGCAGTGTTAGTTCTGAATAACTTCTCTAATGGCGTCAGGTAAACTGAGGCCGGCATTCAGCCTCCTGTTTTTGCTCTAGTTCTCAATATTGCCTCCCTAAGGACTGGAACTGAAGTGCAAGAAAGAAAACGACAAAAATTAGGATATTCATAGCAACAGTCAATTTTGATTAAAGTTCAAAAATCTCTAAAACTATCAAGTTTACTGTTAGTAAACTTTGAATATTGGTGGATCTCCTAACTGAAAATGCTAAGTATTGCAGTATAAGCAACTAACTTTTCCAAAGGAATCATGAATGTGCTTGTCCTTTTTAACTGTAAATATTGGATTCCTTTGTCTGCATTTTATTATCCCTATCTTTGACAAATGTACTGCTTGTAAAAGTCACTAAGATTTCTCTATCATAGGTAGTGTGGAATAAACATTTTCGTTTCCAGCAGTGCTTAGCTCCTTTATTGATGGTTCTTATCAATAGACAAGAAATGACACTGAAATGAGAATAAGGTGAACGCTTAAGACTGAGCCATTTTGCATAACTTGATCTCTCCATTGCAAGATTATGTAGATGCTGGAGGGAGGGGGTATAAATAGCTTTAGTACTGCTGGTTTTAACAAATGCATGTTAAATCCATGTCCTCCTGAATATTGCTCAGTGAAAAACCAAGAGACATTTTGTCTCCATTTGAGAACATAAGCACACACACACGCACACACACACTCTTTTATTGACTCTGAGATGATTTAATTTAGAAAAAAATTTTCCTCACTAAGGACTAACCTAAATGTAGAATTAGAGCAAAAGTCACTCTCACTAGAAATGAAACACTGGAAATTATGTATGTTTCTCCATGGTTCTCCACTCTGACTTAGTAACAACCATCTTTACTTTTTAAGACCGTGAATTGAGGGAGAAACATCTACAGTTTTGTGAAAGTATGAGCGTTTTCCCAAGTGAAATTTTATATGAATTAAACATCAATGAACTAGAATTAGCCCAATTGCATTTTTGAAACTTTCATGTACATTTTAAATAAAAATAAGGAAAAATTGTCAGATTTTAATATTAATTATAAAATTAATATTAATTGTAAAATTGTGAAATATTAATAAGAATGACCACTTTTACTTAAGTTATGTATTTTTGATATATAACCAAGGTCTAGGAATGGACTGAGAACTGCGAAAGTGTATGGTGGCAGTATAGAATGTGCTACCCAGAAACAAGCTCTGAATGCATTTCCTGAATTCCTTGGGCTTACAATACCTACAGTATTGTAATGAATAATGGTCCCCCAGATATGTCCGCAGCTTCATCCCTGGAACATATGAATATTGCCTTACATAACAAAAGGGAATTTTGCAGATGCAATTAAGAATTTTGAGATTATCATGGATTTTCCAGGTGGACCCATATAGTCATAAGGGTCCTCATTAGGAGGGTGTAGGAGAAACAGAGTCAGAGAGAAGGCCATGTAACATCAGAAAGGGTTGGATTGATGAACTCTGAAGATAGAGAAGGGGCCACAAGCCAAGGAAAGTAAGTGGCCTTCAGTAGCTGGAAAAAGCAAGGGAATAAATTCTCCCTTAGAGCCTCCAGAAGGAACATAGTCCTGTTGACACCTTTACTTTAGTGCAGTGAAATTGCTTTCAGACTTCTGGCCTCCAGAATTGTAAGAGAATAAATTTGTGTTGTTTTAAGCCACCAAGTTTTCGGTAATTTGTTGCAGTAGTCATGGGAAGCTTAATACAGTACCTTGTCTCTGTGTTTTTAAAATAAACTTTTTTTTTTTTTTTTTTTTTTTGCTGTTTAACTTTTAAACTGAGCATTTTACCTCTTTGGTGGAAAGTCTGGGAGGAATGTAAGAAAATGGTGTTGGGGAAAGATGTGCTTTAAAATGAACGGAATTTAGGACACATCAACTTAGATGATATTAAACAAGAAGATTGAAATCAGAGCAGGAATCAGAGAATAGTACCTACCACCTATAGAAACCATGAAGTAGGAAAAACATATTAAGCCCAAATAAGCAAATGATCTGAATTTATCTGGTATTAACCATATGCTGTCACCAGCTTGACATTTCTCTATTGTAGAGCATGCACAGATCTTTTTCTAATTATTTTAAGCATAGCATTTATCTTTTTCCAATATAAGGGTTATTTCTTATTGTCTCTTCCCTCAGATTATGTGAACCCTCTTAGAACAGAAACTGTCTTTCTTCTTTGTGTATTGGTATCTAGGATTGGTATTTAGTAAGCGTTCAATAAATATGTTTTGAATGAATAAATTAAAATTCACAAATACAATAGCTGCTTCTCTTATTACCAATTCCACCCCACACTCCCACTCCCAGGTGCTGAGACTGAGAGGAGATTGCAGTCCCAGTTTCGTATGTGAATGCAGAAGTGTTGCCTGAACAATTTCTGGGAGCCATTATAAAGGAAGTAAACACAAAGTTCCTGTGGAGTCTGAAGGGAGCAAGCCCTCACTGGTAGTCACCACCTAATCAGAGACCCCAGCAGTGAAGAGGTGCTGAATTCTCTGAGGAAAGCAGCTCATTCATTGAAACAGATGTGATAAATGCTGGTGTAAAATACTTCAGTCTTTCTGGCATAAAAATTAGCAACCATCAGATTGCTTGTGGGGCTTAGTGGTTTATGAGGCTATAGCATCAGTAGCTTTGGCCCTATTATGCATATCAAAGAATGCAAGAAAGAGAGCTATGGGGGGTGGTGGTGCCTAGGCTTAGTATTTGATCAGATCTGAGCCCACCTGGAAATACATTTCAGAGGGAATTTGAGTGAAGGTGAGAAAATCCTCACATAACATCAGTTTTTACCTGGCATGCTGATGAGAAAGAGTTCTGAGTAAAATCCATGGGAAAGGAAAAAGCAAGGAAGAGCTTTCTGTTTTCATGATGCAACTAAGAACAAGGAACTAATCCACTTACTCTGTTCCTCTTGATCTGTCATGCCTTACACTAATTCAGGGCCACTCGCTCTCTGGAAAACACGAGAACCTTTTCCAGTTGAAAATAATTAGGAACTAGGAAGCGTGAGAAATCAGATTCTATGCAGCCTGTAAATAAAATTTCATATTCAGTTTCTGTGACAGACGTCAGTTACCCAATAGCAATCAGGTAGGCGACTTTATTCACCATATGAAATCTTATATAATGATTCAAAGTATTCCAGTTTAGCCTCCCATGAGTTATTTTTATTTTTATTTTTATTTATTTATTTATTTTTTTTTTTTAAGATTTTATTTATTTATTCGACAGAGATAGAGACAGCCAGCGAGAGAGGGAACACAAGCAGGGGGAGTGGGAGAGGAAGAAGCAGGCTCATAGTGGAAGAGCCTGATGTGGGGCTCGATCCCATAGCGCCGGGATCACGCCCTGAGCCGAAGGCAGACGCTTAACCGCTGTGCCACCCAGGCGCCCCCCATGAGTTATTTTTAAGTGAACAAACAAAGGTAATTAAGCTAAGTTCAATGGACTGGCCCAAGGACACATTATTAGCCCTAAAGTAGGGATTATTAGAATGTGTTGTTTTCAGTACTTGCTTGTACATTCAACTCTGCTACCTTTCTGTCTAATCATTGCTAAGACCAATTGTTCTGCTGCTGGAGACATCCAGAAATTTAGCCCATGGGATGGTTAACTAAAGGGTTCCCATGTGGGTGAACTTCAAAGCCTGAAATCATTAATGGATTAGGCAGAGCCAAGTTTTCCATTAGGCACAGTGCCTAGGGCCCAAGAAAATATTTTACTTATATAAAGTAAGAAAAAAATGTAATAATGAATGTATAAAAATGAATCCAGCCTGGACTATATTCATCTTATATAACACACCCATAAAGATCATTTTTATTGATTATTACCTCTTTTAATGAAGGAAAGAGTCCATGATCTGAAACTAGGATAGATAGAAGCATTGCATCTGGAGATACGGAAGATAAAACTGAATATTTACTCAAAAATATCTGACTTGCATTTTGGAGAGCATAGCTTAAGATGATTTTGTTCACAGAGTGTTATATAGGAATAATCCAGAAGGAGTTGGCCACCATCTGAATGAAAAAAGAAGTGTTCTATTTAATGCTATCCAAATTTAATTGCACATTTAACTGCAATTGAACGTGGAAAGTATTTGAAGCTAAGAAGCTGGATAACCTTGAGACAGATAACCAGAACCTCCATTCTTCCTGCTATACCTTGGCACACAGGTATGCTGTAAATGGGTTATGACCAGGTTGAGATAATGATCTACTTAGCTTTTAAGTGTCCAGAGATGCTTCGGGCTGCTGTAGCTTCTAGGGAAGGAGATTCTTTGGAGCAGTCTCATTCAATTACCTTAGCATACTACACAAATGTTAATACTTTCAGTTTGTGCAATGATGTGGAAAAGGTGAAAAAATACTGCCTGCTCTAGGCTTGAGTTTCTTTATCTGTCGAATGTAAACATTGGATGAGATTCAACAAACATTTTGAGAGATAATAATAATAATAATAATAATAATAATTTGTTGAATTGAATAATAATTCAAACATTTTGAGAGATCACTAAACTAACTTCTAGGATTCAAAGATTAACAGAATGTGGTTTGTCCGAAGTCACATATTTCAAAGAGTTCATACCCTCACTGGAGAGACAGGCATGAAATCATCTTCCCATAATACAAATCACAGTGTGATAAATTTGAGAATGAATATTAATCAAAGTCATATTAAAACTCAGAAGGAATGAGTAATTCTAATGGCAGAAAAAAACCATGGAGGACTTCAGAAATGAGGTGACACTTAGCCTGGATATGAATGTCATAGCTCCAGAAAAATTGATTAGGATTCAGTCTCCAAGGCAAGAGGAATAGGGTCAAAGAATTATGGCCTAATATTGGAGACAACTCAGATAAAGAGAAGTTAGATTACTACTTGTTCAAGATCTCACTATGTGTTATTGGTAGAACTGAGAGAGAAACCAGCCACTTCTTCATAGGAACTCCTAGTGTGGCATCAATTGTTCATAATTCCTTATGGAAAAAACTTATAAACTACTTTAAGGTACGATATAACTTCATAGGCAATTCTTAGTTAATGAGAGTAAGAAGGAAACTTGGAAGCAATATGAAAAACATCTTCTTTGTTTCCATTCCCTTGGCATTGGCACAGTGTGTCCAACGACCAAGTCCTCAGTAATCTCGTAGTATATTGAATAAGATTGTTGAAATGTGGAAATGCGTGAAAATCAGGCATTTGGCTCATTTATAATTGAAGAGAGAAATTAAGTTGAAAGTGGCTCTCTGGACTTATTAAGAATGATAAATGACCGAAATAGGAAATATTAGGAAGTTTAAGTCAACATAGTTATTGGTTAAAAATGAACTTGGGCACTTAGGGGTAGGAATAGCATATGCTAATAACACATCAGTCAGAGTGTATAAAATAAGTTGCACAAGAGACCAAAATATTATCGCTTACTCTTTTTTTACTTTTTAGTCTGAAAATTTTCAAACGTACAGAAAAGTAAAAGGAATAGTACAGTGGGCCCCCATTGCCCATCACCTAGCACCAACAATTATAAATATTCTGCCAAGCCTATCTAAACCTCCTACTCCCAACCTTTGTGGGTTTTTGGCTTTAAAAAAAAACAACAATTTTATTAAAATATTATTTATATACCATAAAATTCACTCATTGTAATGATATAATTCAATATTTTTTAGTGAACTTACAGAGTTGTACACCCCTTACCATGATGCAATTTTAGAATATTTCTATCCCTCCAAAAAGTTTCCTCACGGCTATTTGTAGTTTATCACGGCTCCCACTCCTCACCCCAGGCAACTACTAATCTTTCTGTAGTTTTGCCTTTTCTAGACATTTCATATAAATGGAGTCATATGATGTGTAGTATTTTAAGTACACCTTCTTTCATTTGGTGTAATATTTTTGAGGTTTATCCATGTTGTATATATCAATAATTTGTTTTTACTGATGAATAGTATTCCACTGTAGGGATATACATTTTGTTTCTCCATTCACCAGTTAATGAACACTGGATTGCTTCTCGTTTGGGGCTATTATGTATAATGCTGCTATGGGTATTTGTGTGCAAGTCTTTGTTTGGAAATATGCTTACATTTTTCCTGGATAGATACCTAGGAATGGAAATGCTGAATAATAGATGAGTTTATTTTTAACATTTAGAGAAACTTTCAAACTGCTTTTCAGAGAAACTTTTATTTTACATTCCTCCTAGCACTAAATGAAGTTTTTACTTTCTCCTCATCCTTGCCAGATTTTCAACATAGATGATCATGTCATCTGTAAATAAATACCATCTTACTTTTTCTTTTCCAGTCTGGATCCCCTTTATTTCTATTTCCTGGTTGTTGCACTGGCTATAATCTCCAGACAGTGTTGAAAAAAGTGGGAAGAGATAGGCATCCTTGTCTTATTCCTGATCTTGGGATAAAAAGCATCAAGTGTGATACTAGCTGCAAGGTTTTCTTAGGTACCTCTTACCGGATTGAGTAAGTTCCCTTCTATTCCTAGCTGCTGGAGGTTTTTATTATGACTATAAGGTAGATATTTTCCACTGGAATGATCTATGGTTTTTCTCTTTAAGTTAGTTAATATGAATTACATTAACTGATTTTTGAATGTTAAACCAACTCTGCATTCCACAGATAAATGACACTTGGTCTGATGTATTGTTATTTTCATAGGTTATACAACTTTTACTTTTTGTTTAGATTTTGCATCTGTATTCATCAGGTTATTAGTTTATAGCTTTCTTACTTGTGTAATCTCTCTGCTTTCGATTATCAGGGTAAATTTGGCCTCTTAAAATGAGTAGGGAAATATTCTTCCTCCTTGATTTTATCCAAGAGTTTGTGTAGAATGAATATTATTTATTTTTTAAATCTTTGTTAGAATTCACCATCAAAGTCAACTGGGCCTGGATTTTCCTTTAAAAGAAGATTTTAAATTACAAATTCAATTTCTTTTATAGGTAGAGAGCTATTTAGGTTGTTTATTTATTTGTAAGTAAGCTTTGATAGTTTGTATTTTCAAAGTACTTGTCCATTTCATCTGATTTGGTGGATTTATTACATAAAGTTGTTTTTAGTATTTCCTTTTTAAAAAAAAAATCTACAGAATCTGTAAATATCACCTACTTCTTGTGTCTTTTCTATATTTTTCCTAATTAGACTTTATGGGCGTTTGTAAACTTCATTTATATTCTTAATCAGATTTCACTTCCATTTATTACTATAATTTTTATATTTTTATTTTATTGATTTTCATTTTTCTTTTTTTTTCCTTTCTTTTACTAACTTTGTATTTTATTTGCTCATCTTTTTTCTAATTTTCTATAGTACAAGTTGTGGTCATTATTTTGAAACTTTTCTGTATATTCCCTAAGTACTGTTTTAGTGACATCCCATAAATTGTAATGTGTTTTGTTTTCATTCAGTTCAGAAATACCTTTAAATTTTGATTTCTTATTGACCCATGAGACATTTTTTCAGCTACAAGTATTTGGGGATTTTTCAGTGTTCTTTCTAGTACTAATTTCCAGTTTAATTTCATTGTAGTTATAGGCTAGAGATGAATCCCTAAAAATTTTTAGAACATGTTTTATGGCCCAGAACATGGCCTATTTGCAATATATTTCATGTGCTCTTGAAAATAATGTATCGTAAGCTGTTGTTGGGTGGGGTGTTCTATGTCAAGTAAGTCAAGTTGGGTGATAGAGTTTTTCAAGTCTTTTACATTGTACTGATTTTAGCCACCTCGTTCTACTAGTTATTAGGAAAGGGTTATTGATATCTATAACTGTAATTGTGGATTTGCCTATTTCTCCTTGTAGTTCTATTAGTTTTTGCCTTATTTTGATGCACTTTCATGAGGTGCATTAATGTTTGCAGTCATTATATTTTATTGAGTCAAATCCTTTATCATTATGAAATGACCTCCTCTTCTGTTCCTGGTAATATTCCTTGATCTGTACTTACTTTGCCTGATATTAATATAGCCACCCCTGTTTTGTTTTTATTAATGTTAATATTTTTCCATCGTTTTATTTTTCAACTATTTGTATAGTTGAGCTACTGGTAGGTTTATAATTTTCGTTTGTTGGAATGCCAGGCAATTTGAATTTTACCATGATAGATGCTAGATTCTTTTATATTCCTATCAATATTATTAACATATTTTTCTGGGATGCAATTAACTGATCATTCGGAGTCTTACTTTTAAGATCAAGTAGAAGGGTAGAACTCAGGATATCAGTTGATGTTTTTGAAATTCCTTTCTATCCCGAATCTACATTTTTTTCCTGTTCTGGCAGGTCACTGACAGCTTCGCATAGATAATTTTTGTATTTTATCTTTCTCCTCTAGATGTTTTTGGTAATATCATCACTTTGTCCTAAGCTACTTCATTTACATGTCATAAATGGTGGCAAAAATTAATTTAACGAAGCAGTAAATAATTTTTAAATTAAAATATACTTCCCTTTTATTCTTCAAAGCTTCTCAAGGGTAAATTATGACACAACAGATCTCTGGTCCAACTTCGGACTTCTGGATCTTTGAGTTTCTAAATTCTGGAAGAAGTCATGGTTTAATCAGAAGTGGGCTGGAGGAGAGATTTAAAGTTGACAATAGGTGGTCATCAGGGAAGCAGGAAGACAGATTACCTCAGAAGTGATGAATAATGACAGACAAATACACTGTGAGGTACTATGTTAAGTGCTGGGCATAATGAGTGATGAGCCATAATATTTCCTTAGTCACATTAAAGCAATTTTAGACCAAATTGGTGGTTCATTATAATGAATTAACATAGCACCTTTAGCCGGAAATAAGTAGTCTTCTTCTGTAGCAGATCCATTGGGGTAATAGAAATGAATCTTTTTCCTCCTATTATCCTTCCCCATATTTTTATTTCAAATTAATTGTTTTCCTCATGACACTATGTATAGTAACATGGAATATCTTTTTGTTATACCTTGTCGCAAATGTAATACTCTGAAGGTAGACAGTGTTTCCATTACATCTGGATTGTGGGTGGGTCCCACCTTCTAACTCTGATCAATTGATATTTGGGTCTAACAGAAAAAAATATCATAATCAATAGGAAATCTGTGCCTTGAATGCAGAAGAGGCATTTATTCTACATATTTATCAATTCAATGTATGTGCTGTTAAATGTATAAAATTTAAATGCTAATACCTCCTGAGATACTATAGAAGAGTTTGTGTTTCAAATGTTAAGACATACTTCAGTATTCACAATTTTGACCAATTGGATAAAGATGAAGTTGAGATGGATACCAATTTTTAATTAGATGTTACAACAGAGTATTTGAAATTTCAAGTAGAACATGGAATTTCAAATAGGTTAGCACATAAAATATTCAGAGTGGAGAAAAGAAAGACAGCATCTGTCACAAAGAGGGTAGTCATTTTCAGTGTAATGGGTCATTAGAAGCCTGCATTTTGGAATGGAAGAAAGTAATACCTTTTTAATAACAAAGTTATAAAGTTTCTATACTGAAAAAGAGCTTGGAAGAAGTGTATAAGCAAAGATTAAAAATTTATTCTAGATGGTAATGATACCTGATAGGAAAAGACAATATCGTAGGACAGACTCAGTAGAGACAAGGAGGAGAATCAATACTGCCTACGTGGAAAGGAATCCTTATTTGCTCAGAAAAGTGACTATGCTCTTAGGTATACTGCTCAAGGGGTTTTACCAGTCCCTGGTGAGGAGAAATTGGAATTTGACATGAAAACATCACTTTATATAAAAATTATGCCTGTGTTGAATGTAGAGAACATTCAACTAGAGAACTAAATATAGTTCTCTCTTCAGAGTGTATGTTCAATGATGATGTGAACTATAAGAGTTCCAGTTAAAGAAATTCTCTAAATCTTATTGTGTAGAGAAATTTCTGACCTTAGAAGATGGACTTTGCCACTGCAGTCAAGATTCAGGTGTTTATATATAAATATATAAATACCAATGTTTAATGAAAGTTTGTATAGATAAACTACATAACAATACTCTAGTTTACAATCATTAACAAGAGCTCAATGTATACTATTCTCTTCTGTTACTATACAGCTAATATATACAGTGAAATTATACATTTGAAAATAATTTATATTTTAAAATGGGCATTGTGGAAAAATAACCTTCAAATCACCTTAAATGGTTATACCATTTAATAAAATAATGCAAAGAAAACATTACTTTACCAAGGAGAACTTACTGACAGGTTATATTACTTTTTCTTCCTAAGGGTGGCAGTGACCGTATTTCTCATCATTGCTACTAGATGTGAATTCATTGTCTTTGTTTCCAGTAACTTTCAAATGTGAACATTCAGAAAGAATAGAAATGGCTGCGTATTGTTGGTCTGTGAATGTGTGTTTGTACATGTGCTTATGTTTGTAGGTCTTTCCGTTTATTACAATGAAAATAGATAAGAAGTTCTTCACATACAAATAAAAATAAAATAAGAATCAGCCAATTCCCTGAAAGAAGTAGTGGGAAAATACAGAAACCTGTAAAAATAGGCATAAGAGTAAAACATGTTAAAAAAAATATTGTTCTTCATATATTATGTCATTTTATTTTCTGAGAACTCTGGCAAGAGAAGTGTTAATGAGATGAAAAAGGAAAGCTCTGAGAATTTCTAAGTTCAGGCAGCCCCATCCCCCACTATTTTCTCTGAAGATAGAAATTTAGGAAACATTTCTTTTTAACACTGGAGGTACAGGAGAGAAAGAATAAAAGAAAGGAAAAATGTCTTGAAAATAACCAGAATCCTCAAAATTAGAAAACTCAACAATCACGTAAGAGTAAAGTTGTGAAATTGATTATTACTCAAGTGATGGCATAATAGGTGAAAAAGAATGTCAGAAACAGAGAAGTTAGAATATATATCACTGTCCATCGTCACAAAGTCACACATTGTGCACCTGATTTTCTTTTTCTGTCATCAGTGTGAAGAAATCAACTCCCTCTGGATATTCCTCTTACAACCAAGTACCATCCAACACCTGTCACTAATGTGTGCTGAATGATGTGGTTTAGATAATACCAAAGTGCTCAGTGCCATTGGAAGGGGTCATTTGGCAAAGGCAAAAGGGATGGAGACCTCAATTTTCTGGAGCCTTTCCTATGGAGAAAGCCTAAGCAGGTCATGTGGGGTTCCATTTTCTCTGGCAGTTTTGATTTTATTGCCAATGTCCTGAAGCACTTTGGGCATTATAATTTCAGTCTTGTTTTATTGGTCCTCACTGATCCTTCACGAGTAACGTCACTTCCATTCCCTCTGCTTAGTGGGTGAGTGTGTTGGGTATCTTTCCTTGCCTCTCCATATTCATTCTTTGCCAATCTCCAACATGCTCTGCCCTTGTCTTCTAGACTCAGATTGAACACTGGATTTTGCCAGTCCGTAGCACCCGCAAGAGACTGGAAGGAAGGAGGAAAGGCATGGAAGAAAGTGAGGTCAGGATATTTATTTCCCTGGCTCTTTCCTATGGGATTTGGTGGGTCCCTCCATCTAAAGTCTCAGCTTCTGACAGGTGACTCATTTCCTAGCTCTGTCCTTCCAGTTTGAACAAGTGTTCCCTCTCTTCATCTGCCTTCAGGCTTAGGGTGGTAAATTCTTCTCCCCCGCTCAGCCTCAGGGTCCTGCATTATCCATTCTGGCTTCCCTATATCCTGACCATGTTTTGTAAAAAAACAAACAAACAAACAAACAAAAAACACAAACAAAAACCAAAAAAACTCTTATTAGACTCTCATCAAGTTATTCTAAGTTAGTATAATTCCATTATACCATTTGTTTTCTCTTGGATCCCTAACTGATAAAATGAGCCTAAAAAAATCAGGCAACCAATGCATATTTACCATCACTTACCCTCTTACCACAACTCTGATGCACAGTGCTATGAAGAGCATTAACCTATATGAAGAGTAATTGGTCCTCGCAGGTAGCGTAGTACCACACCTTCCTGAGTTTTCCAGGATAGAGCAGGAGGCTGCAGAGGGACAGACATGTGTGAAGCTGAAGAACATATCTTCTGATAAATTGGTCCAGAGCTCAGTAGTTCCACAAAGCAGACTCAGGACAAGAGTATGCTGGAGTCACATTCGGACCTTGCCCCGAGCCTACTTCAGTATCATCTCGGGACAGAGAAAACAATCTAGAAATGATCTTTGGATTTTTGAGTTTAAGATCTTTTGTTAGAGGAATGTCCCCATTGCCTTTTTAAGGTCCTGAATATCTTCCTAGGGAAGCGCTCTAGGTGCTGCCTCTATGTGGTAGGTCTACCTGTCGGTCAGCTACCATTATGGCTCTCTCTGCCTTTGGGTCATCCACCACACATTGCCACTTCCAAGGCAGACATATGGACATCAAAATCTAAAACTCAGATCTATAAAGTTCCTTATAGGACTTTTAGCAGGTTTAGCAAAAGGAAAAGTTTGCAAATTGTAGGTGAAGTTTGGAGATTGCATGTGTATTTTGATTATCTTGGCAATTCCTAACTCATTGACAGATTTGGATGTGTAAGATGCCAAATGTCTGTACATTTGTATAAGACGTGGGCATTTGCTTTTCAAAGGGCCAATTATAGTGAAAGAAAGTGGAACTCCTCTTGTAATATTAGGAACAGGATTGTCAAAAAATGACCCCAGGTGCTTAATCTAGATTTCCTGAAAATGAGCTGGCTGGGTGCAGTAAAACATGGGATTTTTGCATTGCACTGGAAACTACAAAGTCCTGTAAAGGTGCTGGGCAGTTAGTATCCCCAGCTCCTGTAAATAGGTGGCATTCTAATCCACATAGCCAGAGCAGGTTGCTTTCATGCTTGCCCTGCAAGAAATGAGAGCAGTGTGCAGGAGACATTTTCTCTCTGCTCTATCTTGGACTTCTGTTGCCTTATACCTGGATCACTTCTCTTGTTTATGACACCTGCTGGGTCTCTGTAGGCCTTTGAGTTTTCAAATTGGAGACAATATAGAGAATAGAGAGAATGAAGAGTATACAACTCCTTAGGGATTGCACAGACCCACAGTTCAATATGAAGGCAAAAGTAACTTGTAAAAAACTTAAACAAAAAGATCTTTCCTTGGAAATCAAGTAGATAGAACTAACAAGTCAGGGTCTGAGTAACTGAACAAGCAGTCTCAAGGTGGGAAGGAAGTGAAGATTGAGCCATCAAGAACAAATGGGTATGTGGATTGGTGGGAGTTTTAGCTGACCAGAGATTGAAACCCAGAGCAAAGACAAATTAAGAGCCTAATTTAATGAGTTAAACTTCATCAGACTGAATGTAATAATGAGATACTGTTTATCAGTTAGATACCTAACTGATTTACTGAGAATACCCCACAATGTAGTAAAGTAGTTTATAAATGCGCCATTTCGTTGTGTTAAATAGACGTTGAAGAAAGACCTACTCCAGAAGAAGGAAAAGGGGGCAAGTTTCTGTTACCAAGATCTCGGAGGTGAAAACTCTCATCCTTATTCCTCTGTATGAAAACAGTAGAAAAGTCCTTAGCATTGAAAATATTTGAGAACTTTCTTTTTAGCGGCTACACTGGGATTACTATATGAAAACCTATTATTCTTTTCCTTAAATTTCTGGCTATTTTTATTGCAGAAAATGAGTTGGTAATGAGATCACTGAAGGTTTTTCTAATTGAAACATACTGTGGTCAGTTATTTTGAGATGAGATAGGAAAAAGGACATAAGGGATTGGTGAAATCCAAGTCAGTGCAGTGGTGCTCATTAAGGCCAGTCCTGTGTTGGCATGGCAGCTACGAGGTAATGATGTGACTTCCAGCTTTCCTAAAATTAATGGGGTGATACTCTTCCACAGCTATGTTCAGGTGAATATTAATTTATCATCTTTCTTTCTCTCCATACAAAGAAATGTTCTAAGTTGCCTCCATAATATCTCTATTTCTAATCGAGTTTCAAAGGCTTATATCTTTTTTAACTCCAAAGGAAAATACTGTTTTATAAAAGCTGTCTGTATGAAGTAAAACTTCATATGGCCTTTGAGCTCAAGCTGTATTGCTTTAAGGAGGAAAACTTTATACCTGCTGACAGGGGAAGGCAGAGACACAGCACACTGTCCCCCTCTCTGCCAATTTGAAGAGGATTCAGATTCTCTATAATTTTAAAAGAGCACCTTGTGGAGGCCACAGAATGTTAGAACTCTCTGATTCTACTGATTTCCTAAGAGCACATTAGGAAATGAGTCTCCTGGTTATTTTATTTTTTAAAGGAGGAGAGGGTAGGATGCTATTATCTCTAGAGCACAAATATAGACTTAGATCATATTGGCCATAATGACCTCAAGCTGGTCATGTGAGGGAAATCTCACATTTGTACACTCTGCCTTTTCTGTAACCCCTGATTCTTGCTGCCACATCTGCCACCATCTGTCCTGTTCTCCTCTCTTTCCCTCATCTCATGTTAAAGAAGTCACCTCTCCTTCTACCAATGACTAATATCGTCACTTGCCCTCTGACTTCCACACCTGCCCTTTCCTTCCCAGGAACCGTAAGCTCTCCAATACCTCTCCTTTCAACTCTACTTTCAGATAGTCCTATTGTATAGGCTCTTTCTTATGAGTATGAATATGTTCAAGACTTTCTCATCTGAAAAAAAACAAAACAAAACAAAAACCAAACCAAGCCTCCCTGAATCTTCTTCGTCCCTACAATTCTCATCTTCTTGGTGCTCCCCTTTGCCAGTTCCTCACATATCACACAGTCTTCATCTACTCTAATCTAGTTTCCAAACCCAGTTAGCTCCCATTTAAGATTCCCAGTGACCTCTATGTTTATATCTAAACCTTCACCTTAACTTACCTCTTAACTTTTCTTTCTCTTCTGAAACACTGTCTTTTTTGGACCACCATGACACTGTATATTTCTGGTTTTCTTCTGAATTCTTTTTCTCTTCCTTAAATACTTCACCTCTTCTGTAGGCTTTTTCTATCCACCTGACCTGTAATTGTCAGGGATCTCAAGTCTGAATTTTAGGACAATTGCTGATTCTAGTTTCTACTTTCTCTTTGTATAATATCATTTGCACACATATAACTTGAATTACCACTATACATCACTGACTAACAGAGTTGTATCTCTTTGTCAGAGTTCTTCTTTGAGCTTCAGATGTAGGTCTTCTAACTGCATGCTTATTACCACTTGAACACCTCAAATGTATAGCCAACTACACATGCCCCAAACTAAATTCATCTTCCATCCAAGCCTAATCCTTGTGTAATGCTTCTTAACTCAGTGAATGACATCACATGCCCTTGATTCCATAAGCAAAAACCTAGGAAACACCCATAATCTTTCTTTTCTTCACCAATCCGTGTCACATATAATACCTGTTGATTTTCTCTCTTAAATATCTTTCATCGTCCTCCACTTCTTTCTATAATCTGTTTTTGTAATTTCTTACTTGGACTACTCCAATAGCCTCCCATTTGGAGTTCCTGATGCATCCTTACCCTACTTTAATTGGTCTACCAAATGGTGTTTTGGTGGTAATAATCTTTAAAAAAAAATCTTTTTAATTTTTAAATAATAATATTTAAAAATACAGATCTACTCATGCCATTCCCCTTTTTAACCCCTTCAATGCTTTCAACTTGTTGTTATGATGAAGTCAGAAATATTTAATGTACTCCCAGTGCCCTTAAATGATTTGGCCCTTGCCTGCCTGTCTAGCCATATCTCCCCACATCCTCAATCCATGGTTTTACCCCTGGCCTTGACAGTTCTCTAAATATACTGAGTTCTTCCTGTCCCTAAACCTGCACTCATACTGGCCTCTCTGCCTAGAATATTTTTACTTATTACTAACTCCTACTCCTGTTTAAGTCCTATACATCTTTCGCATCTCAGCATAAACATCACTATCCTAGGGAAGCCCTTTCTGACTCACTAGTTTTAGTCAGGACTCCTGTTAATAGACTTTTCCTTCATATCATTTTTTAAAATATTTTATTTATTTATTTGCCAGAGAGAGAGAGAGAGCGCACAAGCAGGGGGAGCAGCAGGCAAAGGGGGATCCTGCTGAGCAAGGAGCCCGATGCAGGACTCAATCCCAGGACCCTGGGATCGTGACCTGAGCCAGAGGCAGACACTTAACCAACTGAGCCACCCAGGCATCCCCTTTTCCTTCATAGCATTTAATTCAAATGTAATTTTAAAGTTTAAATATGATAGTTTAATATTTATGTAATGTACTAGACTGTAAATTCCATAAGGACTGTTATGATTTTCTAGGCAGCTCCTTGTAATATAGAAATTCAATAAGCAACATCTTAATATTAGCAGTAGACTGTAGATATGTAGGGTCAGTGGCAATCACTGGTAGACCCAAGACTTTGGCACGTAAAAATACAGACATGGAAGAGAAGAACTGAAAGGAATGGAAGGTATTGGAGGATCAGAGACACAGATAATGAGAGTTTAACTGTCTTTTAAATGAGGGATGCCAACCAGATTTTAGCTCATATATTATCTTTGATCTGTTCTTATCTTCTTTTTTTTTTTTTTTAAGATTTTATTTATTTATTCGACAGAGATAGAGACAGCCAGCAAGAGAGGGAACACAAGCAGGGGGAGTGGGAGAGGAAGAAGCAGACTTATAGCGGAGGAGCCTGATGTGGGGCTCGATCCTATAACGCCGGGATCACGCCCTGAGCGGAAGGCAGACGCTTAACCGCTGTGCCACCCAAGCGCCCCGATCTGTTCTTATCTTCTAGGGGTGATGTATTGAGAGGAATTTTGAGCTTGTCTTAGAACTCAGGAAGAAAAGAAGTGTTGTCATTGATTAATGATGTCTTTCCCAAAGTGGGAGAGTGAAGTGTGGGCATGGGTATTGTAGGTTCAACATGTCTATTAAAAGTAATGCCAAGTAATTATGGTCCAAGTCTCAGTCAACCAATGATACTGGGTAAAAAAAGCTCACTTTAAGAAAATCCACTGAGGAAACACAAATTTACTAAAAATAAGAAATCAAAATAAACAAAAATTTTAAATACCAAACACAAAAACCAAAACTCAAAAGCGGAAGAAAGCTTATGGGTATGACAACTGATTTTACCAAGGAACTTTTACTTGTGCTAAAACATCATAGTCAGTTTTCCCAGTGCAGGTAGCATAATACTATTAACATATTTTTTAGCATATACCATATTCAAGACAATGAGATACAGCTTTACATTTGTTCCCTCATTTAATCCTCCCAGTACCCTATGAGATAAATACTATCAATATCCCCATTTTATAGACAAGAAACTAAAATTCAGAGAGATTAAATAACTCACGGAATCACTTAAAACACAATACAAGAATGAGGATTTTAATCTGGATTTCTAAGATTTAAAAAAAAGAGATGTATTCTTGACACATGTTACTAGAAGTTCTGTTTATTTTTTTAAAAGATTTTATTTATTTATTTGAGAGAGAGAGGGAGAGAGCACAAGAGGAAGGAAGGTCAGAGGGAGAAGCAGATTCCCTGCTGAGTGGGGAGCCTGATGCAGGGCTCAATCGTGGGGCTCTGGGATCATGACCTGAGCAGGAGGTAGACGCTTAACCAACTGAGCCACCCCAGCGCCCCTAGAAGTTCTGTTTATACACAACTTTTTAGAAAGACCTTAAGGCATATAAAAAGATACATTTGTAAATGAAGTAAATTCTGCCCAATAAAGAGCAAACATACTAATATTTTTGTTGAAATACTGAAAGACATAATTTTGCAGCTCTAGAAGTTTAGCTGAAAGGAATAGTTTATCACAAAACTATGAAAATTTTTAATCCAGAGAGTTATTTTTTAGGTAACTGCAAAATGATTAATTGATGGTTTGCTCAATTATTTTTTGAAACATCCAAGTAAAACTAATCAGTATGATATTTCCAGAGTCATCACTTTCCAGTTTTTGGTAAACAGTACCAAGTGTGACTTTTCCAATCTTAAAATCATCCTAGGCTTCGATATTAATTCTTGAAAATGGTAACTTATAGCCACAATAAAATATTTAAATTCTTGAAGTGCCCTTTTATTTGGATTGAGTCAAGATCTCTTAAGGAAATATTTGTGTAATGAGACCTGCCTTGAGAAGTGACTATAGTTCATAAAAGTGTGACATAGTCAGAAAAAGTAAATATTTTTTGAGTCTTTGTAAAAGAAAGCACGTTGATAATAAGAGCTCTATAGCCTCAGCCATGATTAGCTATTTTTCTAAAATAAAAATTGAGCAGCCTTTAGAACTTCCAGTCTTATCTATTCTAAAATGACAAGAGAAAACCACAGGCTTGGTATGATGTTTGTATCTGTCACCTTATTGTACATCAGTGGAAAGAATTTCTTTTTCTGTATCAAGAAGATATTCAGCCATTAACTCTTGTCAATTGTTTTCTGTCTCTCATTAATTTTTTAAAATAAAATAATCTATTACCTCAAGGTGCTTTGTCATGTTGCCTAAACCAATCCACTAAACCAAGGAATGAACTTGAAAGAGAGCAGAGATTCTTTTGTATAATTCTGTTAGTTGTAATTGTGAAACTCTCAGTTGATCATGTGAACTCTGGCTCTTTACACTAGGAGTTGTCAAAGTTTTTCTGTAAAAGATCAGGTAGTAAATATTTTAGACATTTTGGACCATATGGTCTACATCACAACATCTGATGTTGTAAAATGAAAGTGGTCATAGGCAATATAGAAATGAATAAATGTGACTGTGTTCCAATATAACTTTATTTGCAAAGCAGACAGAAGACCGTATATCATCTACAGGTTATAGTTTGCCAACTTCTGCCTTGTACCTTCACTCAGGTCAATACCCACCAGTTCTTCTACCCAAGATTAAGATTGTGCAGGTCGAAATACCACTTGAGCTGCATTTTCCAAACAAGATTAAGTTTTGCAGTGGCACTAAAAAAATTATCACCAGTCTTCTATTTGGGATCTGAAAAAGACCTTTGAAATATCAAACAATGGATGGAATTTTTTTCCTTTTTGCCTGTCCCCTGCCTTCCTTCCTTCCTTCTCCCCTACCCTGCCCACTCCAGTTTCTGTCTCACACATCAGCAAATATTTTTTGAAGCCCAAGTATATGTTAGGTGCTAAAAATACAATGGTGAATAAGACTTAACTTTCTGACTTAGAAATGCTTTCAGTCAATAGGAGAGGCAGCAGAATAAAGAGACCATTTCAATACATTATTTTAGATATTATAATAGAATTATGAGAACAATATTATGTGAACAAACTGCTTTAGCTTTGGAGGGGCAGTGAAAGTTTAATTGGATGTAGCAGCTAAGCTTAGAGTTGAAAGATGAGTATTATCCAGACCAATGTCAGGGAAAGTTGGTCTGAAAAGTGTCTGTCCCTACAGGCAGGGTTTCACAACGGGTCTGGGGGTGTAAGAAACCATGCGGAGCTCATTAAAGTGCAAGAACAAACAGCACATAGAGTACAAGATGAAATTGATAAAGGATGAAGCTGGAAAGGCAGTAAGGACCAGATCAGGAAGGACCGTTTGGGCACCCTAGTTCAGGTCACCCTTTATCTTACCAGGACAGCTCAAAAGTCTTCCTAGTTTGTTTTCTGATCCCTAACATCACCGTCTTCAATATGTTCATACCATTGCCAGAATGACCGCAGTCTGACATAGTTCATTTTTCCTTACTTAAACTCCTTCCATGGATACTCATTGCTCTCAGAATTATTTCCAACTGCTAAGTAAGACCCCAAAACCATAAAGACAAAGACCTGGTTCTGACTGCATCCCTAGCCTCATCTTTTGTCAGCTCCAACTCCATGCTCTGGTTGCTCTTTTTTTTTCTTCTTCTTCTTTTTTTTTTAGGTCTTGAATGTCTTCCAAACCTGTTTTTATAATATTTTTTGTTAGGTTTATTCCTAGGTACCATAGACACATTATTAGCAGACTTTGTTGCTATTGAAAATCATATATTTTGTTTTAATTACATTTTCTAATACCTTGCCATTGGCATAAAAATGTAATTGATTTTTACATATTGATCTTATGTCTAGTCCTCCTGGTAAACTCTACTATTAACTCTAATAGTTCATTTATATATTCTTTTAGGGGTTTCATGTAGGGAATTCATATCAACTACAAATAATTTAGCTTTACTTCCCTTCTATTCCTTATAGCTACCTGACTTCTCCTGTACTTTTGAGCCCTCTAGTAGTTCAGTACAATGTGGGAATGACGTGGAGTTGACTTAAATTATCTTGTTCTGATTTTGAAGGATTACTTTCACATTTATATTGACTATCCTGTTTGTTTTGGCGTTTTTGAAGATAGCCTTTGTTAGTTTAAGGAAATAGATCTTATTCCTACTTTGATAAGGATTTTTAACAGAAACAAATGTTTAACTGAATTAATATTTTCCCATGAATCTATTGAGATGATCAAATAATGTAATATGAGGAATAACATAGATTCTCTAAGGTTGGCTCAAATGTGCATTTCCAGAATAAACACACCTTTTTAAAAACATATTTATGGATTATATTTATTAATATTTTATTTAGATTTCAAATCTATGTTCATAATTGAGATTAGTCTGTAATTTTTTTTATTCTTATAAAGTTATCTGGTTTTGATGGTAAGGTAATGCTAACCTCATAAAATGAGTTGTGAAAAGTACCTTCTTTTACAATCTCGAGACTTTGTATAACAGTGGAAATAACTGCCTTTGAATTTTGGTAGAATTTACCTTAAAATCATCTGAACCTAGTGTTTTATTTGTGGGTATATATAACTACTTATTCAATTTTTTAAAATGGTTTAAGGACTCTCCTTTTCTATGCTTTGTTTCAGTGAAGTTATTTTTTTTCCCTAGGAATATATTTTGATCTAAGATTTTAAATGTATTTTATTGTCTTTTGTAAATCTTTGATATAACAATTTATCCTCTTTTTCACTTTAAAAATTTGTACTTGTGGGGTTTTTTGTTTATTTTTCTTCATCAGTATTGCTTGAGATTTATAAATTTCACTGGGTTTTTCATTAACCAAATTTTAGCTTTCTTGATCTTATTCATTTTATGTTTTATTTCTCTATTTCATTAAGTTTTATTGGTTTTATTTATTTCTTCCTTCTACTTTCTTTTGGTTTATTTTGTTATGCTTTTCCTAACTTGTATTGGAAGCTTATTTCATTAACTTTTAGTTCTTTTTTTTTTTCTTGAGATGAACATTTGAGTCTGTAAAATTTCTTCCTTATATTTCTTTGGATGAAATCTTTAATAGTCAGAGAAACGGAATAACAGATGTTAGAAAAGAATTGGTTCACAGGATTATGGAGGTTGAAAAGTCAATCAGAGTTGTCATTCAGACCAAGTCTGAAACCTGAGAACGTTGTGTATATCTGTTGGGGAAGGGGCTGATGGTGTAAGTTCTAATGATCTTGAGTCTGAAAGCCCTAGAACCAGGAGCACCAGATGTCCAAGGGGAGGTTAAAATGGATGACTCAGATCAAGAGGAAATAGTAAATTTGCCTCTCCTCTGCCTTTTTTTTCTCAAGATTTATTTTTATCTTTGAGAGACAGACCATGTTGGAGGGAGGGGACAAGGGAGAGGTGGAGAGAGAATCTCAAGCAGACTCTCAGCTGAGTCTGGAGCTCAGTGAGGGGCTTAATCTCAAAATCCTGAGATCATGACCTAAGCCAAAATAAAAAGTTAGATGCTTAACCTACTGAGCCAGCCAGGTGCCCCTCTTGTCTGCCTTTTTGTTTTATTCAGGCCAGAAATAGATTAGACAATACCCATCCATAGTGGAGAGGGCTATTCAGTTTACCAATGCAAATTTTAATCTCTTCTGGAAAACACCTTCAGAGACACATCCAGATATAATGTTTTTCTAGCTATTTGAACATCCTTTAGCCCAATCAGGATGATATATAAAAGTAACCATCACATATTTTAGATGTGTGAAGATTGAGATTTTCCATTTTCCTCGTTATCTAGCTCTGAGTATTTTTCTAGTTTTTGTAATGAATTTTTTGTCTGTGAATTATCTCTGAAAGTATTAAAATATCCAAATATGTATAGTTTTTAAAGATATATCTGTTTTTTATTTCTATTTCAATTGTATTCTGATAAAAGAAAATAGTCTATTGGATTGAAATTTATTGAGACTTGACTAATGGCCTAAAACTGGGCCATTTTAGTAAATGTTCTAGGTTCAGTTAAAAATGTATATTTTTAAGGAGCATTTACTGGTTCGTTACACATATGGCACATGTTTATAATTTTTGTTAGCCCAAACTTCTAGTTCTGTTGTTTAGTTTTTGTCCTTACTGGGGCTAGTTTTCTTGAGCTATAAATTACTGAGTGTTAAATGGTGGAATTATTTATTTTCCTTATTCTGTTTATTTTTTGTTTGATATTTTTTTAAATTATTCTATTAAATATATACAAGTTTATAATTATATCTTTCTGTTGATCAAAACTTTTCATCAATATGCTAATGTTTCTGTCAGAAGTAGAATGTGGCCCTATTCTAACTGACTGACAAAAGAAAGTTAAATCCCCTTAGGGGGAAAACATCAACAAGCAGATAATCTACAATATTACATGCACAGTGTTCGGTATTCAAATAAAGATGTATGAGGCCAGCCAAGAGACAAAAATGATCAAAAACAAACAAACAAACAAGAAAATCAGTTAATAGAAACAGACTCGAAGGTGAACTAGATTTTATGAAGTATCATAATTCCACATGAACTTTAAAATAATTGTGATTAGTATTCAAGAGAATAAATATCAAGATGGAGAATTCCACAAGAGAACTGGTTTCTCAGCTTTTAGATCTCTTATGAAACATAGGATTTGGAAAATTATCTAGAGAAAAAGCAATGTAGAATGTCAGTCTTATTCTTTATCATTTCTTAAACTCCAGGATCTTGGTCCCTCAAGTTCTTCTTGTCTTTGTAGCATTAAGCTCTATTTGTTTCCCCAGTCTTGTGAGAATGTTGAAGGTTCAAGCTGCTGCTTTCTGCTAGATCTCTAGGTTGACAATTACTTTCTGGCAAATATTTCAAGGGGAAATGGAGCAGAAAATATCATGGTCACCTTAGCATGTCTCCGTTCTCTCTAATCTGGACTGCTCAAGCTCTGGGTATCTATGCTGCACGCTGATGTGTTAAAACAGTTGTTTATTCATTTTTATTATAGCCAGCAATTATTCTCCATGGAAAGGTTGGCTTTTACAAACTAATCTGTCATAAACAAAAGTGAAAATCCGTAATATTTCCCTTTTAGCAGGATAAGTCAATTGATTTTTTATTAGTTTTTGTTACAAATATTCTTAGATGTATTGCTATAATCTTTTTCAGTCCCCTTTTCTCGGTTTACTCTCTTTTGGTTTTTGTCTTTTGCTTATTCAAAGTAGAATGTAGGATACATACACTATATCTAATACTTTTGTGGCTACCTAGAAAATTTTAGTATTCATGTTTTACTTTGTGTAGTCTAAAGTTAATATCTTGTCCCTCTTTTGACGCAAGTCAACAATTTCCCAAAGCAACCTTGAGGAAGAAAGACAAAGCTGGACGTGTCACAATTCTAGACTTCAAGTTACATTACAAAGCTGCAGTGATCAAGACAGTATGGTACTGGTACAAAAACAGGCACATAAATCAATAGAACAGAATAGAAAACCCAGAAATGAACCCTCAAGTATATGGTCAATTAATCTTTGAAAAAGCAGGAAAGAATATCCCATGGGAAAAAGTCTCTTCAACAAATGGTGTTGGGAAAACTGGACAGCGACATGCAGACGAATGAAACTGGACCACTTTCTTAAGCCACACATACAAATAAATTCAAAATGAATTAAAGACCTAAATGTGAGACTTGAAACCATAAAAATCCTAGAGGAGAACACAGGCTGTAACCTCTTTGACATTGGCTGTAGCAACTTCTTTCTAGATATGTCTCCTGAGGCAAGGGAAACAAAAGCAAAAATAAACTATTGGGACTACATCAAAATGAAAAGCTTCTGCACAGCAAAGGAAACAATCAACAAAACTAAAAGGCAACTATGGAATGGGAGAAGATATTTGCAAATGACATATTTGATAAAGGTTAGTATCCAAAATATATAAAGAACTTACAAAACTCAACACCCAAAAAACAAATAATCCAATTGAAAATGGGTAAAAGACATGAATAGACATTTTTCCAAAGAAGATATCCAGATGGCCAACAGACACATGAAAAGATGCTTCAACATCACTGATCATCAAAGAAATGCAAATCAAGGGGCGCCCGGGTGGCACAGCGGTTAAGCGTCTGCCTTCGGCTCAGGGCGTGATCCTGGCGTTGTGGGATCGAGCCCCACATCAGGCTCCTCTGCTGTGAGCCTGCTTCTTCCTCTCCCACTCCTCCTGCTTGTGTTCCCTCTCTCGCTGGCTGTCTCTATCTCTGTCAAATAAATAAATAAAGTCTTAAAAAAAAAAAGAAATGCAAATCAAAACTATAATGAGATATCCCCTCACACTGTCAGAATGGCTAAAATCAACAACACAAGAAACAACAGGTGTTGGTGAGGATGTGGAGAAAGGTGAACCCTCTCGCACTGTTGGTGGGAATGCAAACTGGTGCTGCCACACTAAAAAACTTTATGGAGGCTCCTCAAAAAGTTAAAAATAGAACTACTCTATGATCCAGTAATTGAACTACTAGGTGTTTATCCAAAGAATGCAAAAATACTGATTCAAAGGGATACAAGTACCCCGATGTTTATAGCAGCATTATCTACAATAACAAAATTATGGGAACAGGACAAGTGTCCATCAATTGATGAATGGATAAAAAAAAAGATGTGTATATATACACACAGTGGTATATTATTCAGCCATAAAAAAGAATGAAATCTTGCTATTTGCAAATGACATGGATGGATCTAAAGAGTATTATGCTAAATGAAATAAAACAGTCAGAGAAAGACAAATACCATATGATTTCAGTCGTGGAATTTAAGAAATAAAACAAATGAGCAAAGGGAAAAAAAGAAGAGAGAGTGAAACAAACCAAAAAACAGATTCTTAACTGTAGAGAACAGACCAATGATTACCAGAGGGGAGATGGATGGGAGAATGGGTAAAATCGGTGATGGGGATGAAGGAGGGCACTTGCTGTGATGAGCACTGGGTGAAGTATGGAAGTGTTGAATCACTGTATTGTACACCTGAAATGAATATTACACTCAAAAGTAAAATAAGAGAAAAAAAACCCAAATCAACAATTTCAAATATGTTATTTTCGTTTGCCTTCTCTCCTGAGTTAAATACTTTTACTTTGCTATGTTGTTCCCTCTTGCTAATTTAATCCCTCAACATACACATGATTATTATTTCATGCTTATTATTTCATATTTATTTTAATTTAACACATGCTTATCATTTTCTTTTTTCATTATTCCTTCTTGCATCTTAAATTCTCCTTCTGATATCATCTGATGTCAGTATTTCCTTCTTTAGGCATAATTTTCTTTAGACTTTTGAGAGAGATGGTATATTGGCAATAAAATTTCTAGGTTTCTGTTTGTCTTAAACAGTGTTTCTCAAAGTATAGACTATAGAGTTCTGGGGATCCTGAGATACTTTCAGAGAAGTCATAAAACTATTTTGAAAAAAATACTATGATGTTACTTGCATTTCCCACCATGTTGACATTTGCATTGATGTTGAAAAGCAAGGTGGGTAAAACTGCCAGCTCCTTAGAAATGTTTTGATGAAGCAGTAAAAATTATTAATTTTGTTACATTTTGACACTGAGTACATATCTTTTTTGTTATTATGTTTCAAGAAAGGGGAAATATGCATAAAGCATATTGTGTACTAAAAAGCACATTGGTTATCCAGAAGAAAAGCATTTGTTTTTGTAAAATAAATGAATTGTAAACAGAATGAACTGCTTTTAAATATTGACTTTTAGACAACCTAACGTTATTCAAATTTAGAGTATTTGACAGAAATTTATCTTCAACAAAATGTAAACCTATCACTTCAAGGAAATAACCAGTGATGTCCTGATAAATATTTAACAACTAGCCCTCTGTGGAAGAAAGAAGATCCCAATTTTCTAGATTGGTAGCCAATTTCTGTGCTGTGAATACTCTCAGCATGGCTGATTTCAAGCTACCAACTTGATGTCACTAAACACAGAGTTGAGAATAGATAATTGGGTTTCACAAACTTTTGCAAACTACAGCACAGACCGTAGCACACTGCTGAAATCAGTGCCAATGATAATATTAGAAATTCTAAGTGAGAATTAGAATTTTGGAAAATTTAGGTCTACCAACATGAACTTGACAGTTTCCCAATTCCTAACTATTTTGCTAAAAAGATTATTAGAGATATTAAGAATGTATTTCTTTATATTGTATGATGAAATGTTTCAATATTTAGAAGGTCTGCATAACTCAATGATTCAGTATTTTCCAAATGACAAATGTGTGCCGTTACCGAATCTTGCATGGAAGAGATGTGTGCAAAATTCAAGATAGACAAATCAATTTAATGTGACAGACTACATAATTTATTGATATAGTTTTAGATTCCATATTTTAATTAACCTTCAAGAAACTACCACTTACCAAGTTCTGGTGGGTATCAAATTATCTTTAAAAGACTGCTAAAAGGCTCATCTGGGTGGTGTAGTTAGTTAAGCATCCAACTCTTGGTTTCAGCTCAGGTCATGATCTCAGGATCCTGGGATTGAGCCCCACATCGGGCTCCATGCTCAGCATAGAGTCAGCTTGAGATTCTCTCTTTCTCTCTCTCTCTCTGCCCCTTCCACTTATGCTGTCTCTCTCTCTCTCTAAAATAAATATATAAAATCTTAAAAAAAAAAAAGGCTGCTAAAATACTCCTCCATTTTCCAATTACATATTTGTATGAGGCAGATTTTCCTTATTTTTTTTTTAGAATTCTATGTAATTTTTATTTTTATCTTACGTTTGAATAAAAAAATATTGCTCTTAAATGTATTTGGTCATTGCATTTTTTTAATAGTTTTTATTTTGTTACATTAGTCACCATACAGTACATCCCCAGTTTTTGATGCAATGTTCCATGATTCATTATTTGCATATAACACCCAGTGCACCATGCAATATGTGCCCTCCTTAATACCCATCGCTGGCATATCCCAATCCCCTACCCCCCTCCCCTCTGAAGCTCTCAGTTTGTTTCCCAGAGTCCACAGTCTCTCATTGTTCATTCCCCTCTTCTGTTTGTCCCCCTTCATTCTTCCCTTCCTTCTCCTACCGATCTTCCTACTTCTTATGTTCCATAAATGAGTGAAGCCATATGATAATTGTCTTTCTCTGCTTGACTTATTTCACTTAGCATAATCTCCTCCAGGCCCATCCATGTTGCTGCAAATGTTATGTAATGGTTCTTTTTGATGGCTGAGTAATATTCCATTGTATATATGGACCACATCTTCTTAATCCAGTCATCTGTTGAAGGGCATCTCGACTCCTTCCACAGTTAAGCTATTGTGGACAATGCTGCTATGAACATTGGGGTGCATATGGCCCTTCTCTTCACTATGTCTGTATCTTTGGGGTAAATACCCAGTAGTGCAATTGCTGGATCATAGGGTAGCTCAATTTTTAACTTTTTAAGGGACCTCCACACTGTTTTCCAGAGTGGCTGTACCAACTTGCATTCCCACCAACAATGTAAGAGGGATCCCCTTTCTCCACATCCTCTCCAACATTTGTTGTTTCCTGCCTTGTCAATTTTTGCCATTGTAACTGGCATAAGGTGGTATCTCAAGGTGATTTTGATTTGAATTTCCCTGACGGCTAATGATTTTGAACATTTTTTCATGTGTCTGTTAGCCATTTGTATGTCTTCATTGGAAAAGTGTCTGTTCATATCTTCTGCCCATTTTTTGATTTGATTATTTGTTTCACGTGTATTGAGTTGGAGAAGTTCTTTGTAGATCTTGGATGCTAGTCTTTTATCTGTAGTGTCATTTGCAAATATCTTCTCCCATTCCGTGGGCTGCCTCTTAGTTTTTTTGTTTGTTTGTTTTGTTTTGTTTATTTATTTATTTATTCGACAGAGAGAGAGACAGCCAGCGAGAGAGGGAACACAAGCAGGGGGAGTGGGCAAGGAAGAAGCAGGCTCCCAGCGGAGGAGCCTGATGTGGGGCTCGATCCCAGAACGCCGGGACCACGCCCTGAGCCAAGGCAGACACTTAACCGCTGTGCTACCCAGGCGCCCCTGCCTCTTAGTTTTTTTGACTTAGTTTTTTTGACTTAGTTTTTTTGACTCCTTGGCTGTGCAGAAGCAAATCAAGTTGTTGCAATGGAAGGAATTCCTTATTTTCAAAATGGAAAATGAAATTCCAAGTCTGGAAGGACTATAGAGAATAGAGAGAGTATCAGAGCAGAGTTACGCTCTCCTCACAGTTGCATTGTTGTGACTGGGAGTAGACCCTTGATATTCCTGATGCTCTAGATGCATAGAAAAGTCCTCCCCAATTTGGAATGTGGACAAACCTAAGTGCCTCAGGGAGAGCTACCAGTGTAGCCCTTCACTCTATTGCAAGGAGATGCATTGTACCCTTTCACAGTGCTTGGAGATTATTCTGAGAAGATCAGTTCTCATTTAATTCAGTTTATATTTTGCCTGATAAATACTTCTTATTTAGTTTACATGTTTCATGGACCTTTATGGCTTCATTAGGATAGCCTGTACTTGATTTTAAGTTCCCAAAAGAAAGGGACTAGCATAGACCACAGCCAAATTTGTATGTAATAAACAATTGATGGTGATTAATTTCTTTTTATCTAGAGCCTGGCTTATGGCACAAAGTAGATAACTCTATCTTCCTTACTAATCTAATACAAAGTTTATCCCTAGTGCCTAGAAATTCACAGTAATTAAGAAAACAACACAGATACAAATGTATTTACCTGAAGTTGCTACTAGAATAATGGGTAGGGTTCCAAAAGTTTGATTGTAAATTAGTTGTTCAGAAGTTAGAAGACATTTTTCTTTGGGGGAAAAATATCATACAGGGTATTTGTATCTCTTGGTGAGGCCAAGTCTAAAAATACCCAGATATAGTTTTATATAAATATAACAATAATACAGTGTTTGTATGGGAAACATATTCAAAGTTGTCTATCAAAGAAATGCCCCTCTCTAGTAGACAAATATTTGATCTTTTCCATTAACATACACCATCATAAACATGGAGCTGGATAGGGGATGGGACAAAGTTATACAGTGAGGAGAGGAGATAGTGACTTTGTGATAAGGAAGGGGCTGAGGAAGGAAGGTTGTGAACAGAAATTTCAGGAGTAGAGGGACAAAAGAATTGCAGGCTTGAGTTCTTTACTCAAGGTAGGTGACATTGGCACACTGGATTTTAGGTTGGCTATCCAATCTCCCCATTTTCCCTTAGGCCTAAAGGATACATCTGCTCTCCCATTCCATGGTCATTACCTCTTACGTTTTCCTCCCTTGTGATCCACACATTTTCTCTTCTTGAGCTCTGGATCCTAAACACTAACATTCATCATAAACAGGATTCTTAATACATTTGAGGCACTCCTCAGTGAATAAGGGAGAAGCAGAAAATGGCATGTTGTTCAACTTTTAATAAATCCTCATATTACTTCATCAAACTAAATTTAGAGTTCAGCACTTAGGCACTCTGAAAATTACTCAAATTAGAAAATTTGTCATTATAATATTGTGTTTGTTTCTAGAGAAAATTTGCTAACGGAGAGTGGTCTGATGCAGAGTAAAGAAATTATGCACCTGTACATACACTTACATACAAAGTCTATGTTTTAAGTTTTGTTCTATCAGCTCCTCTTATCCCTCATATTTCTGTGACCACAATAACAATATAACCTGGGCTTTTGGGGAAAAAGAGCTGCAAAGGGTTGAGAACAGAATACTAACTGTAGGGAAACAATTGAGTATGATTTTTATATGTCCACTTTGAAGATTTTTCTTTTGACTAAATTATTTTAGGTATATCTTTCAAGCTGGTTAAGTCTGTGATGGAGTTGCCTGTTTCATTAACACTGGCAACTTTGGGGAGGAATTAACAAAATCCATAACACACCTAAAAGGAAAATATTTCATTTTCTTCTACTGGACAAAAGAAATAGAAACAGATGGGGATAAAGTAGATAATGACCTAGGAAGGGAATCACTGAGAAGTTTGAAGACTAACATTAGTTATATCAGATATTGTTTATGGGATTGAATCAATCTGACCCCACAATACTACAACCTCATTTCCTAGCCCCTCCAAAATACTCCATATATTATTTGTTAAAGTTCATTTTTTAATTGCCATGCTGATACAAATATGTTCCTGAGAACAATAACTTAGGGCTAGAGAAAATGAGTCACACAATGTATGTGTTTTGCTCCATTTATTCTTAAAGTCTATACTTTTTCACTGTTAATAAAGAAAGCAGCATTCTGTGTTTCATGCTCATTAATCAGCCAGCAGCTTCATTGATTGTTCCTGTTAGACAACTCTATTCAGAAAACTACCAAAATAGCAGATTCTCTTGCTTACAGAACGACCACACAAGTAGCAGCAAAGATTTATCAAAAAGCACATAATTTCTTCTTTTCTACCTCTATCCCTTTGACAGAGTATTTTAGCAACACTGCTATGTACATTGATGTTTTTATAATAGGAAGACAAGAATCCTATTATTTTTCTTTGGTAAGACGAAATGTTAGAATAATAACAAGGGTTAAAGATAGTGAATTTTTCATTCTCTTTTAAGAGGAAGCACTATGTATTAATATGTATTCAATTTTCTGACTCAAGAAGACATTTTCAGGGGGTATTGAAATTTATTTTGAATTTATAAACAAAAAAATTCTATATGTTGCATAGTTCTATGGGGTTTAACAACCTTATGGAGTCATGTAACCACTATCATAATCAAGATACAGAACAGTCTCAGCACAACCCCCCGCCCCTCCAAATGTCCTCGGGTTGCCACTTTATAGTCAGACCTACTTCTTTAACCCTCACTATGACTGGTCTGTTCTCTATCCCTATAGTTTTACATTTTCCAGAATGTCAAATAAAAGGAACCATATAGTATGTAGACTTTTGAATCTAACTTTTTTCAGCCAGCATAATATATTTGAAATATATGCATGTTGATTTAGGTATCAGTACATCATACATTTTTATTCTTAAGCAGTATTCCTTTAAATAGACTTAACACAACTTGATTAACCGTTCTCCAGATGAGGGACGTGTGGGTAGCTTGTAGTTTTTGGCAAACGAAGTTGCTATATACATTTGTCAGCAGGTTTTTGTATGAACATGCTTTTATTTCATTTGCATAAATGCTCACAAATATATGAGTGGCATTTCTGGGTGCAAAGTAACTGTGTATTTAACTTTATAAGGAACTGCCAAGATATTTTCCTTGATGGCTCTACCATTTTGCGTTTCTACCAGTGATTTATGAGAAACCTAGTTGCTCTACATCCTTGCCAGCATTAGTATTGCCAGGTGTTTTGTTGTTGTTTGTGTTTTTTGGTCATTCTAATAGATGGGGAGTGGATTCTTATTGTGTGTTTAATTCGTATTTCCATAAAGAGTAATCTATGTTGATTATCTTTTCATGTGCTCATTTGCTATCTGTATATTTTCTTTGGTGAGGTAGGTACTTGTTCAAATCTTTTGCTCACTGTTATTGAGTTTTCTTATTGTTGAGTTTTGTGAGCTCTTCATATGTTCTGGATGAATATTTTGTCAGATACCTAATTTGAAAGTATTTTCTGAATTTGTGGCTTGTTATTTCATTCCCTGAATGTCTTTCACAGACCAAACATTTAGTTTTAATAAACCAATTAATCATACTTTTCTCTTATGCATTATACATTTAATGTCATGTCTGAGAAATGATTGTCTAGCCCAAGATCTCAAAGATTTTCTTGTAGAGTTTTATATTTTACGTTTATATTGATGACCTATTTTAAGTCATTTTTTGATATAAGGGATGAGTATATGTTAAGGTTTATTCTTTTGAATATGGATGACCAAATGTCCCACCACCATTTGTGAAAGACACTATCCCTATCAAATTGACTTTGTTCTTTTCTCAAAAATTAGTTGTACTTTTGTGTATAGGTCTATATAGGGACTCTCTGTTGTGTTTTATTGATTTATATGTCCATTCTTTTGCCAAAACTACAGTGTTTCAATTACTGTACTTTTTTCTTTTTAAGATTTTATTTATACATTTGAGATGGAGAGATACAGAGAGACAGAGAGAGAGGCATTAGTAGGGGGAGAGTCAGAAGGAGAGGAAGAAGTGGACTCCCCGCTGAGCTGGGAGCCCGATATGGGGCTCAATCCCAGGACCCAGAGATCATGACCTGAGCCAAAGGCAGATGCTCAACCATCTGAGCCACTCAGGGGCCCCTCAATTACTGTAGTCCTACAGTGAATTTTAAATCAAGTACTATGAATCCTCCAACTTTATTTAAAAATTTTTGACCATTCTATTTCCTTTCATTTTCCATAAATATGGTATATATATTTTCATCCTTTTACTTTTAATCTCTATCATTTAAGTTATTTTTATAGGCAGTTTATCACTGAATCTTTTTAAAAATCCAGCCTCATAATCTTTGTCTCTTAATAAGTATGTTTAGACCATTTGTATTAATATAGTGATTTATGTGGTTGGGTTAAGTTGACCATTTTATTACTTTTCTGTTTTTCTCCCCTGATATTTGTTTCTCTGTTCCCCCTTTCATACCTTCTTTTGGATACTTGAATTTTTTAAAACTATCACATTTTAATTTATGTATTGGAATTTGGATAATATCACTCTTTATTTTTAATGGTTTCTTTATTTTAAAAATATACATACCTAACTTTTCATAGTCTTCTTAGATTTAATCTTACCACTTAATATAAAAAATAGAGGTCTTACACAACTAGTCAGAAGATCAGTAAGGAAAGAAAGGATTTAAACAATACTATAAACCAATTGGACCTAACAGATATAAACAGAAGCACTTCATCTAACAACAGCAGAATACTTTCATTTATTGTTGGTGGGAATGCAAAAAGGTACAGCCACTTTGGAGGACAGTTTGGCAGCTACTTTCAAAATGAAACATATTCTTAGGATATGATCTAGCAATTGCACTCCTTGATATTTACCCAAAGGAGTTAAAAACTTAAGTTCACAAAAAAGGATATTTATAGCAGCTTTAGTCATAATTGCCAAACTTGGAAGAAACCAAGATGTCCTTTAGTAGATGAATGGATAAATAAACTGTGGCACATCCAGACAATGGAATATAATTCAGTGCTAAAAAGAGATAAGCTCTCAAGCCATGAAAAGACATGGAGGAACCTTAAATGCATATTACTAAGTGAACAAAACCAATTTGAGAAGGCTGTATACTGTATGATTCCAACCATGTGACCTTGTAGGAAAAGCAAGACTGTGGGGACAATAAAAAATCAGTAGTTGCCATGGGCAGTTAGCAGGGGAGTTGTGCAATGAAGTGAATAGGCAGAACACAGGATTTTTAGGGCAGTGAAAACACTCTGTATAAGGATGAATATATGTCATTATATATCTGTCCAAACCCACAGAATATACAACACCGAGAGTGAACTCTAAGGTAAACTGTAGACTTTGGGTGATTATGATATGTCCATGTAGATTCATCTTTGGTTAAAAAAAAAAAAAAAAGTACCATTCTAGCAAATGATGTTGATAATGGAGGAGCCTAGGTATATGTTGGGGCCAGGGGTATATGGGAAATTTCTGTACCTTTCCCTCAACTTGGTTGTAAACCTAAAATGGCTCTAAAAAAATAAAGTCTAAAAAAAAAAACCCCACAATGAGGTATCACCTCACACCCACTAGGATTGCCACTTTCTTCTTTTTTTTTTTCCAAGATTTTTTTTTATTTATTAGAGAGAGAGAGCACACACAAACAGGGGAGGGGTAGAGGGAGAAGCAGATTCCCTGCTGAGCAGGGAGCCTGACCTGGGGCTCAATCCCAGGACCCCAGGATCATGACCTGAACTGAAGGCAGACCCTTAACCAACTGAGCCACCCAGACTCTCTGGCCACTTTCAAAAGAATAGAAGATAACAAGTGTTAGTGAGGATGCAGAAAAGTTGGAATGCTTGCAAAGTGTTGGTGGGGATTTAAAATGGTGCAGCTGCATGGAAAACAGCATGGAACTTCATCAAGAAATTTAAAGTAGAATTACTGTATGACCTAGCAGTCCCACTTCTGAGCATATATCCAATAGAATTAAAAGCAGGATCTTGAAGAGATATATGCACACCTGTGTTCATCACAGCATTATTCATAATAGCCAAGATATGGAAGCAACCCAAATATCCAGATGAATGGATTAAAAATGTGATACACACACACACACACACACACACACACACACACACACAGTGAAATATGATGCAGCCTTAAAAAAGAGGAAATCCTGTCACATGCTACTACATGGACAAAACTTTAGTATATTCTGTGAAGAGAAATCAGTCACAAAACACGCTACTCTATGATTCCACTCATATGAAATATCATATGAATGTAGTCAAAATCATAGAAACAGAAAATAGAATGGTAGTTATCAAAGGCAGGTGGGAGTAAGAATTAATGTTCAGTACGTATAGAGTGTTAGTGTTGAAAGATGAAAAAGTTCTATAGATCTGTTGCACAATAATGTGAATATACTTATTAACACATACTGAGCTGTATACTTAAAAATGGTTAAGATGGTAAATTTAATATTATGTGGTTTTTACCATATTTAAAAAATCTTAAGGAAAAAACACTAAAGGGCACCTGGGTAGCTCAGTCGGTTGCGTTTGCCTTCAGCTCAGGTCATGATCCCAGGGTCCTGGATAGAGCCCCAGGTCAGGCTCCCTGCTCAGCAGGGATTCTGCTTCTCCCTCTACCCCTTCCCCCTGCTTGTGTGCTCTCTCTCTCTCTAATAATAAAAAAAAACCTTTTAAAAATTTTAAGAATAAAAAATTTTAAAAAAGAAAGGAAGAAAAAATTAAAAAAATTTAAAAAGAAAGAAAAAACACTAAAGTGATGATAGTCACTCTCCCTTAATAATTAACAAGCAGAATTCTAATGAAATGTTATCCTTATTTTCCCTCTAAATGTAGTCCAATAATTTATAAGAACTGATATTTCAAAGGTTTCTCTTACCTGAATGAATAGTCATAAACTTGCATAATGCTTGATGCTGGAAGAGTGACTTGTAATAATAAAATTATCACAATACAACACACAAACAAACAAAAAATAGAGGGCTTACAACCTTGTAGGGCCCTTAACTCTTCTCCCTTATGTTTTAGCCTTCCAGTGTATTGTATCTACATACATTGAAACTCTCTTCCCAGATGATTTTATAATTTTTTATTATAACTTTGAAACATATTTTAAATAACTAAAGAAAATATGTAATCTATTACATTTTCCAAAATACTCACCATTTCTGTCATTCCTCTTTCATTTCTGAAGTTCCAAGTTCCCTCTGGTATCATCTGCTTCAACCTAAAAAAGTTTCTCTAGCGTTTCTTGTAGGGAAGATCAATGGAGACAAGTTCTCTTAATTATCTTCACCCAAAAAGTGTCTTTATTTGTAGTCATTTTTGATGGATTTTTTTTTTTTTTTGCTATGTATAAAATTCTGGGTTGATAGTTCTTTTTACTAAGCACTTTTTTTTTTTTTTTTAAAGATTTTAGTTATTTGTTTGTCAGAAAGAGAGCACATAAGCAGGGGAAGCAGTAGGCAGAGGGAGAAGCAGGCTCCCCGCTGAGCAAAGAGCCCCTATGTGGGACTGGAGCTCTGACCTGAGCCAAAGGCAGACGCTTAACTGACTAAGCCACCCAGGCGTCCCTTAAGCACTTTAAAGGTGTTATTTTTCTTCGTCTTTAATGATCTCTGATGTGAAATCTGCAGTCGTTCAGGTCATTATTCTACTATATAGAATGTGATGTATCCCCACCCATTCAGGTGCTTTCAAGATTTTTTTTCTTTGTCTTTAGTTTTCAGCACTCTGAGTATAAAATGTCTAGGTGTGCTTTTCTTTGAATTATCGAGTTGGGTTTTGCCTTGTTTTTTAATCTGCAAACCAACTTATTCCTATAGAGGATTTTCTAGAAACTGTACATATATTAATTCCTTCTATAAGGTGAACTAATGGCTTATAGACTGATACCTGCTGACTGAACCCCCACCAGCTATCAGTAGTTAATCTCAAAACTCCTTTATATTAAGCTTCAGTGAAGACTCAGAATTGTTTACACCACAGCCAATAACCAATCAGATATTGCACATGTATTCAAACAAATTGCCACCCCATAATCTAGGTATCCTAAAACTTCCCGTATATTAAGAAAGTCCACCAAGAGCTCTGGATGTGGATCATATCATTTTGATTCTGTCTGATTCACTTATTTTAAGTGAAGTGAATTTTGATGCTATGTGATTACCTGCAATATAGAGCATTTAATTTAAGACCTTATAGCATTTGTTGCTGGAGCTTGAGTAAAGTTGTCTTCAAAGATGCTGTTTCTTACAGTGCAGGGCTTACTTTCAGTCCATCTGTGGGAGAAATTGATCTCTCTGGTTTCAAAAACTTTTTTAATACTAGGGAAACTGTTGAGCTCCCTCTTTGCTGTATTTTCTCCAGACTTAAACAGATTTGTGGATCCTCTTCAGTGAGTGTGCAGAAGCATTTGGAATGCATCTTGAGCAATGAGCTTCCTTGTAATTAGATCTTATATTTTGTTTTCTTCCTCTTGTCCTGTTTTCCTCATCCTCCTGTTGAAGGTTTTATAGTTTCTGAGTTGATATAATCTACCTAAAGTCTTTCTGGAACAAATAATGGATATAAATAAATAAAATATAGCTTGTTCTTTGATAAAACCACTGAATGGCCTGAAGGGATTGATTCTTCCCCAATAATTTATAGCTTTAATGGAATTATAATCAAAGTGCCATTTTGGAAATAGGCAACATAATTCCAAATTAACATTGTAAGAATAAAGTGATGAAAATACCTGAGGAAATGTTTAAGAGAAAGTTAACTCACCACTGATAATGAGTTAACTTGTCCTATGATATATTGAAACATTTTTAAAAACTATAATCATTAAGAGTTTGGGCTTTATATAATTCTGGCCAGAGAGATTAATAAAAAGACACATGTTAGTATATGGCAAAATAAGTATCACAACTCAATGTGGATGGGATAAATTGTCAAATGGTTTGAGGGAAAATTTTATTTCATATTATACCACAACATAAGTTCCAGATGCATTAAAGTATTAATATTTTTTAAGAATAAAATACAAATCTAAATCAGCTAATCTTTGGGAGAAATTTTTTACATATAAGCAGTGGGAAAACATGCACTCTGCCTGTTCTTGTCAGAAGACACAGAAAACAAAGAATAATAATCACACTAAAGATCTGTATTTATATTGATAACATTAATTTATTATATTAACAAAAGTTAAGTGAGAAGAGATGGTATTGCCAGGGACAGCAAGGAGGAATTGAGAGAATACTTGTAATTTAAAAAACGGTTGGGAATGAAGGACTAAGATGATAACACAAGAAGCTCCTGAAAAAGGGTAAATATGTGCGGTGATGGGTTTGTTAATTAACTCGATGGTGGGAATTCTTTAACAAGATATATGTATATCAAATCATCACATTTGCACTTAAATCTCTTACAATTTTATTTGCAAATTATATCTCAATAGGGGTGAAAAAAATTAAAAATGACGCCCAGGGAAAGTTTTGCTGAGATGGTGACATTTGTAGAAGAACTTTAAGGAGGTAAGAAAGCAATTTGCATAGCTCTCCTGGGGAAGAATATTCCAGGCAAACAGAGGAGCAAAAGCAAATCCTGTGGTGCACTTAGGAACAATAAAGAGGCCAGTGCAGGAGTGGGGGTGGGTGAGCCAGTGAGCAAGGAGAAGAATGGGGGAGTTAAAAGTGAACACAAAGAGCCAGATTACAGAGAGGACTTCGGCTCTTATTCTGGATCAAATGGAAGCAACTGGGAGGTTTTAACAAAATAATTGATTAAATAGTACTTACAAAGAATGTCTCTGGCTATTATGTTGAAAACAGACTGGACAGGCAAATCAGAAGCAGGAAGATCAGATGTGAAACAAACTTTTGAAATAATCCAGGTAAAAGATGATGGCACCTTAAACCAGGGAAGTGGTAAGAAAGTGGAGAGAAGTTGTAAAATTCTGGGTATATATTGACGTTGGAGCCGACAAGAATGCTAACAAAAGTAGTATGTATAATAGTTGCACAAACTCTGGGGCTGGACTCCCAAGCTCAGATTCCAGCTTTAGAATTTGCTGCCCTGGTGCCCTGAACAAGATATTTAGCTTCTGTCTTGGTGTCTACGTCACATGGTGATTTTGAGGATTTAAGGAGATAACCTATATAAAGTGCTTAGAATAGTGCAGACATATGATAATCATTAGATGAGGTATTATTTTCTTAAAAGATTGTATTTATTTATTTGAGAGAGAAGGAGAGCCTGAGAGAGAGCATGGGGGGAGGGGGCAGGATGAGAAGCAGACTCCCCCTGAGCAGGGAGCCAGGACTAGGTAGGGCTCCATCCCAGGACCCTGGGATCCTGACCTGAGCTGAAGGCAGGCACTTAAACCTTAACCGACTGAGCCACACAGGCGCCCCTAGATAAAAAGTATTATTATTAGGCTTGGGGTATGAAATATAGAGTTGAATCCATGTTGATGTTGGTAAACAGGTAGGAAAAAAAGTATAAAGTGTTATATGAAAAGTATGAAGTATTACGTGGTCACAAAAAAAAATGTACAATCCAAATTATATTTTGAAAGTTATTTACATATATATACAAAAACAATGTAAAAGGAAATACCCTGAAATATTTCTAGTGATTGGTCTAGATTGTGGATAATTTATTTTATTATGTCCCAAACTTTCTACAATAAACATGCATGTCTTTGTATAATCAGAAGAAAGTTATTAAATGTTTTAGAAAACAATTATTTAAAAAGTGAAACAGTCACCCTATTTTATGTCATAAATAAAATGAGGGAAATGAAATAAAGGGTAGGGAGTGAGGAAGGAGAAAGCTCTTTTCTAAGGTAATTGGAAGAGAGTTGGAAGAAAAATGGAAAAGTATATGAATATGTGAGAAAAGTTTACACAAAGTAGAATCAACTGATTTCTAAGTAAAAACATTAAAAAAAAGAAGACTCTCTAGAGTGTCTGTAGTTCCCCTCAAGGTTTTGGAACTGGGAGATGGCTAGTGAGAGTTCTCCAGATAGCCACTAGGGGGTTCCTGTGGTCCAGGAAGCCTGGTAGCCCAGAAAAAACCCATGCCTCCTGGAGAGTGAAGGGGCTTGTCCAGAGGGAAGCCGAAGTCTTGTCCGTATTTGTGTGTATATTACTAAACCTTAGAACCAATAAATGTTAGATGGAAGGAACTTAATGGATTTTCCAGCCTAAGTCTCATTTTAAAATTAGGAAAATGAAGCACAGAGAAGTGAGAGGAACTTACTACACATTACGCAGCTGGTGAGACATACAAATTCATAATACTCCAATCTAATCAGTGCTTTCTCTACTAACATTGTTAGAAACTGAGGGATGGTCAGTACAGAAGTGACATCACCACATTGCAACCCCAAAGAGATCCAAGTGTTAAAAGTACTGATCTCCAGTATTATTTTCACAAGCTAATAATAATAGCATATGATCTTTGGAAATAGATCATAAGCCTGTTATAGCTACTTTAGGTTTTTTATATAGTGTTTAGCTCAATTCTAATGCTCAGGAACTGTCAAATCAATGCCCATTACCCATAGTTTGATAGTTATCAATAGTTTCTTTTTCCTTTCCTGGCTTAGACACCTCCAGGAATTAACTGTCACGCTCAGCTTTATACTGCTAACAAAAACCAAACAAGCAAAAATATCAAAATATGCCACTTTAAATAGACCACATCTTTCAAATTGGTGAAGCTGGGTGTAACTCTGGGTTCTGTTTTCTACCAGCACCTGGCTCTTAATATCCTCATCATTTTCAACTCCTCCTTCAAAGATTCAATTCAGTTCAGTTATTCCCATGGTCCTCATTGCCCAGTGCCTTCCTCCCTTGTCAAGTATAGCCTCCTTCTTTTCATTCATTTTTTTCATTCATCCATTCAGAAATATTTATTGAATTCCTTCTGGAACAAGTTTTTGCACAAGAAGCTGTGGGGCAATACAAAGGAAAATGAATATTTGTCATGGATTTCAAGGAATCAGTGGTTTAGTAGGAAGGTAAAGATGCCCACAAATAGCTAAAATGCAAGCTGCCTATGGTTTCAGATGAGAGTGGTACAACCAAAACATCAAGGAAGTCTTAGAAATTGATATTGCTTCCAACTAGGAAAATTCGGTACGGTTTTACGGGAAGCTGATGTTTACTTAGGGCTTTGAAAGTGGTGTAGAATATGGCAATAGAGGACCTGGATCCTCTCTCCACCACAATCGAACTTTCCTATGTAAAAATGGATATTAATAAACATTTATCCAGCTTAAACACATCTCTGAATATGTAGTAGCTGCAGATTTATCCTCCCATGCAAGAAAGTTTTGTCAACTTACAAGAAGATGAAGCATTAGTCCTGGACAGTTCAGACAGCGTATCAGCTGGTCTTCCAGCTGAGGCACATTGTCAGAGATGTTCCTTCTCAGCACCAACTCAACTTTATACATCCAAAGGCAAGCTGTAACAACTAGAGATGACTTTGCAAAAGTTGGTCACACTGGAATAGTGGGTGATAATGACCAACAGTGACTCAGGATTGTTTGAATCTATTAGGCAAGGGGACCGGTTAATAGCACTGTTTTGTGTAATATAAACATCAATAAAAGTGGCAGCCAACTGGCAAGGCTAAGCAAGCAGTCCGACAGTGTCAGGCCAGAGAGAGAAAAGTGATCAGAATTTTAAAAGTCTTTGCAATCAGTGTCAATGGAGGTTGAGATGACTTTCTGAAGAGAATCTATTTGGTGAGGGATTAAAAAAATGGAAGAAATGCTTGGCATGCTGTTTCCATTGCAAGGCAAAGACAGAAAATATTAAATCCAAGGCCATATTCCTGAGCTGTTAGCAATGGTTTAGTAAGTTCCAGATAGCAGCTTTCTCTTTTAAGAAATAGCTGACAGCACCTCCTTCTTAGCATCCACTTACACAATCCTGAAGCACTCCCAACCCTCCAGTGCCCCCAGTAAGTCTTAGTGACAAATCAGAGTGGCATAGTACAAGAAGAGAGATAATCACCACTGGATAAGTTCTGCTAGTGTTAGGTTTTTTTTTTTTTTTTAATTCAAGTATTATTACAAGTATTATTCAAGTATTATTACAGTGTTATATTAGTTTCAAATGTAATGATTCCACAGTTCTATACATTTCTTCATGCTCATCAAGATAAGTATACTCTTAATTGTGCTAGTGTTAATTTTTAAAAGCACATCCCAAACCACAACGTATACAGCAATAAAATCAGGTAGAGCCAGGTATACCTGAGAGAGCTTGCAAAGTCCTTTAAACATAGGAGAGGAAAAAAGTGATTAAAAAATATGAAAATTCTGAAGAGTGGGGTCCCTGCATACTCATACAGTTGTATGCATTGGGCCCTTCTGTGAGCAGCTATTTCTTTTTCTGGGGACCCCCTCCCAACCACTGCATTTTCAGCCAGGGTAGAACAATTTCCTGCGCTTAGCAGGCCCGTCATGGCCAGTTTCCTGACTCTGAGGCAATCTGGTGAAAGTTTGGTGCTAATGAGATTTGCATCAAATATACAGTCTTCCCGTGGCCTTTTCTTGTTGTGCCAAGAGTAATTCTGTTCCATAGCTCCAGGCTGAACAAAAGTTCACCTTCAGGCTGCCAATTGAAAGTGTTTGAGTGGGAGGAGGAGAGAAAACATAAAAAGTATAGGATTATTCAGAAGAAAAAAAATCCAAATGCATGAAATTCTGAATACACTAACCAGGAGTTAGTATTGATATCTCTATGCACCAAGAACAGTAAATGAAAGGCAGCTCTCAGAAGAGAAGTGCTAAATGGGATGATGTTAGAATCCATTAGTCCATCAGACTGTTAATATGTAAAGCCTTACAATACTATCATCCTTGAATTGAGTCCCTTGGGGATTGTTTTAGTTCTCTATTGCTGTGTAACAAACCACTCCAAAGTTTAGTGGCTTAACACAACAAACATTCATTATCTCATAGTTTCGGTGCGTCAGGAATCTTCTGACATGCTTTAACTGGGTCTCTGGCTTTGTGTCTGTCACAAAGCTACAATCAAGGTATCAGCCAGGACTATAGTCATCTCACAGTCCAATTCAAGGAGGATCCATTTCTTCTTCTTCTTTCTTTTTTAGGTTTTTTTTTTTTTTAAGATTTTTATTTATTTATTTATTTATTTATTTATTTATTTATTTATTGAGAGAGAGAGAGAGAGAGAGAGAGAGAGAAAGCACAAGCAGACAGAGGGTCAGAGGAAGAGGGAGAAACAGACTCCCCCCTGAGCAGGGAGAGGGCTCGATCCAAGGACCCTGGAATCATGACCTGAGCCAAAGGCAGACACTTAACCTACTGAGCCACTCAGGCACCCCTCACAGAGGATCCACTTCCAAGCTCAGTCACGTGGCTGTTGGCAAACCTGATTCTTGCTGGCTGTTGTCTGAAGATGTCATTTCTTTGCCACATGGATTTCTCTATGGTTCATAACATAGCAAATGGCTTATCTCAGAGAGAGCAAGTCAGGAGAGAGGGCCCCAAACAAGCCACAGACTATTAAAAATCTAATCACAGAACTGATACCCCATTACTTCTGCCATACTTTATCCATCAGAAGTGAGTCAGCAAGTCCGGCTCAAACTCAAGAGTTGGGGATTACATAAGGTCAGTTACATACCAAGAGGTGGGATCATGATAAGTCATCTTAAAGGTTGCCTCCTGCAGAGATGATTGCTAATACTGTAAATATTTAGAGTATGTTGGCAAGTGGCATATGTTTTTCTGCTTTATTTACATCAAGTATATGCTAATAATGAGGCAGTGGGAAATAGTGTACTGTGCTTGAAAGACCAATGTGCTGCCAGAGGATCTGCAATTTTGTTCCAGCTTAATCACTTAAAATAATAGAAATGCAAGCTGCGGGTTGTAGGAAGAATCCCTAGTCCTTATAAATATTATGGTCTACTGAACTTCAAATTTTCTGCTCAAGATATCCTAAAGGAGGGTTAGCATATTTTTTGTCTCTGTACTGTGAGTTGGGGGTATGCATGCAATCTGTCTGCCACAAGGACACGTTTTTCTTTTTTGTAATATCAAGCTAAATCTTGAAAAGTTAGGTGAATTTTATGTTCTGCCTTACAAT
Organism: Ursus maritimus; assembly: GCF_017311325.1. Lineage (NCBI taxonomy): Eukaryota > Metazoa > Chordata > Mammalia > Carnivora > Ursidae > Ursus > Ursus maritimus. Next base: position 68,572,085 of record NW_024425563.1, on the reverse strand, counting down.
ATACTGTATTTCTTATAATTAAGTATGTTACCATTAAATCAAATGATACTACAGGAAGATGGACCACGTTTATGTTATCACCTTGTTAATACCTTAGCACAGCACATGGTCCATTGTGAATGAGGACCCTTCCAATGGTATGCTGATAAACTGGCTGTCAAAAGACAGGATAGAGGGAAGGAGGGAATAAAAACTCTGGTTTGTAGTGTTTACTGATTTTCCTGGTGTAAATATTTCCATCATGTCCAGCTTAGTTTAGAAATGCTATTTATACTTGGCTCTTGAGAACAGGTTTGAGATGGCTCTTAGACCACTGTCTATCATTTTACCTCCTTGAACTTTTTTTACTCATCTGTAAAACGGGGATAGCATTTTTGGCCCTGCCATTTCAAAATATAACCAGCTAATCATTTTCAGGGAGAAAAATATTTTAGATAACCAAGTTACACAACTCATAACAAAATTAAACTGTAGCTGGGTTAAATATTAAAATGTAGAAAGTGAAAAAAATTAAAATACACAGGAATATGATATAATTGGGTAGGGAAGTATTTCTTAAGTATAATTATAAATTATAAGCTTAAGAGTCTTAAGCTTTATGAAAGCATAAACTCTAAAAGCATAAACTCTAAAGGAAAGGATTGAGGCATTGTATGGAATAAACTCCATTTTATGGCAAAAAATAGTATAAACATAAAGTACATAAGTATTTCTATGAAAAGTAAGGAAATAATATTAGTAATTATAAATACTATAACATTCCCCATGGTTTCCAGAGTTCTTTTACATGTATGCTTATTATTTAATCCACAAAATAAGTTTTGAGGTAAGCAGTCATCATGATCGTTAGATGTAAAATGCACAATCTGAGTCTCAGAATTGAGTTGCTCTGCTTCTAAGTATTATTTTTAGGAAAAATTATAAATAATTGGTATTTCTGGATTAATGACTCTGTCTAGGCCTATAATGATACACAGCAGTTGCTAAATTGGGCCAATTTCTTCTTTTTTTCTCAATTTGTGTTTTACCGAGAGATCCTAATAACTTGAAAGAGGTTCCATACTGAAGGAGAATTATACTGATGAGGACATTTGTTTGCTGGCCAGGAATCACTCATCATCAGCCAGCAAACATCATTTACAGTCATCACCTTGGTTATTTTATTTTCTGATGTTGAATTATTGTCTTAAATAATTTCACTGTCATGAATTGAATTGTCCAGTAAAGGTATGGAAAAAGGAATTATCAGTATGATACATTGCTGCTATATATTCAAAGGATCTGACATTTCAATATTTGCATTGTTTAGTAATGTTCCTTGCCACATACAGGCATCTAGGGATATTTAATTAATCTACATGTGATAGAATGGCACATTTCCCACAAATTGCAGTAAACAAGCAAGCAAGCAAATAAACAAATTATTCCCCTAATCAGGAAGATGCAATAAAAATGAACTTTATAATATACTTCCCCACTGGGACAAAACAAGAACAAAACAAAATTAAAAAAAAAATTCTTTGAGCATAGTAAGGGATCTAACAATATGCAAACAGTGTAGGAGATTTATCCTTGAAATAAAGTTTATGTTTTCTTTTTTAAAGTGACTATCTGGAGTTTATCAGAAAAGAAAGAAAAAACAAGCTGCCAACAGACAGCTCAGTGACTTTTTATTTATTTATTTTTTTACGTCTTCCTCTAGAACTAAAGATTATCCTCTCCCCTCTCAGTAACAGAAATGGTAGAGAAAGAACAAATTCTCGGAAGGAAGCCCAGTTTCATAATGAGTAGGTGGGACATTTTTAGTGACAAGAAGAAATTAAGAGTGAGGCACCAAGGATGGCTAGATCTGCCGGGAACAGCCAGCAATCACTGTACCGACCGATGAAAGATATTCCAAACTTTGCTGTGAAAGAGAGGACAAGGCAAGGGGGTTAACGCTCAGAGACTCTTTGCTCTTCTTTGCTCCTGCTTTTGGTTCTTCGGGATAATCATAAATCTTTATCACTGTTTCGCAAGCAGTGACGTGTGACAGGGGTCTTACGGAACTAGGAGGAGCTGTTTACGGGAAAGATATGATATGCTAATCTGCATGTTCTACTGTCTGCTAAACATAGCCTAGGGGACAATGCATACATCTCTTAGATCCCAGGGCTGGTTGTTTGGGCTAAGAAAGCTTTGGGGAAGGCAACTCCCTGGGGCATTCCTATGGCAGAGTGGTCACGCAGGCCTAGGCATTCCAAAGGCCCAGGTCCTTCTCCAAAACCTTCCCTCACCCCCAGGGGCCTCCGTGTTACATTTTAGCAAGCCAGTATTATGGATGATTTCATGCTCTACATTAATCCCAATATAGATCTGGGGAGAAAGGAATAGAGACTGGGCTTGGGCGGCCTATCGTAACCATCAAAGGAATTGATGCAGGAGAGCAAGGTTCTTGTCTCACAGAGTCAAAGAATGAATCTCGAGGACAAAGAAGAGTGAGTAAAGTGATAGAAGTTTATTAAGCAAAGATACAGAAAAGCTCTCAGGAATGAGAGGCGTCCTGATAGGGTTGCCATGGAGGGCTTTTAGGGATGGTCTTTTATAGAAAGCTAACTCGGGAACTTAAATCTTTTTAACATCTCTATTAAGAGTGCCATTGAATAAGGACTATTGATAACACCTTCAATGGCTTGCTTCTTTTTTAGGGTCCAGTAATTCTTGGTTGGTCACAGATAACTGTTGTAACAAGACCCCACCTCTGACGCCTAGGACAGGATGGTCTGAATTGTTCCCTTATCTCTGGTTTCATCTCCCACACTTTGAATTTTGTGAGCCTGATCGCATGGCACCCTACCTATCTCTCCCGACCTAGCCCCACCTGTCTCTTACTCAGAATTATCACATGGGTGTATAAAGAGATGGAGGCCCTGAGACTTCCTGCAAGTGGATGATGAGCCTGGAGGAGTTGTTGAATGTGGGTACCACAATTAACAGTGTGCAAACTTTCACCTTTGCTCTCTGTTTATTTGGATCTCTTACTGTGAATTTTATTAATTCTTCCTCAGGGTTCCAGGTGTGGGAGAGAGACAAGTCTTTCGGTTACCTCCATTCACTCACCCATCTCTGATCACAAATTGGCTTCTAGGACCCCTTCAGTAAAAATGATGCGAAGACCAAAAAGCTGTGTTGGCCTCCCACGGCTCACTTTCCAGTAAGTCTGACCACCCTGGCAAGTTTCTCAGCGACAATGTGGTATATTTTATCTCTCAGTATAGCATCCAAATTTGGGAAATTGTTGTCTCTTTGGTTTTATGAAATTATAAATAGATTAGCATTTGGGTTCATTAAATCTTTCCTAAAGCAAACAGGCTCCTTTGGAAAAGTCAGAAGCTGAGATAGAGGGGCAAGAACTTCTAGTTCTGAGGGGAACTAGAAACTGGAGGTGTAGCTCAGTCATGGTGTTTCTCTGTAGTTGGACAATTTTAGCCCTCGACTTTGATTAAAGATTTTTCGAAAAGCAGTCATGTGAAGTGTTGCAAAGTGCCTTTCTCTGTTAGGGTTTGTTTTTTTCTTTTTCTTTCTTTCTCCAAATTTTATTTAAATTCCAGTTAGTTAACATACAATGTAATGCTAGTTTCAGGTGTAGAATTTAGTGGTTCATCACTCACATACAACACCCGGTCTTTGCTAGGGTTTAAAGTTTTTGCTTATGTTGTAGCTTTTCTGGAAATTTGGGGCAAATAAGATTATCTTGTTAAAACAGAAGACCATCACTTTCCTTCACTATATGATCCGTTGCGTGTGTATGTAGCTATTCCTTAGGTGTTCTTATTTACGTCCTGGGAATGAATGCCCCTTCAGCAGCTGAAAATATTGTCATTTACTATAGCAGCAGCTGCTTCTCACCAGGTGTGAATTGGGCAGGTTAGATATTATTGTCCTGAACAATGCATAAATCAAAAACACTACAAAATACTTTTGAAGAGAGACCTAGAGTACAAATTTAAAAACTTAGCACCTGTTAAAGGAATGCAGATTTTGATTCGGCGAAGTGGAGTTTTTTGTTTCTTCTTCCAGATATTCTTTGAGAATACACTCTCTTCACCTTTGGCAAACATTTCTCTTTTATTAGTATCATATGTCTGACTCCTGGTTTATTTAGAAACACTAGGGACATGGCATAATAATGTTTATCAAATTTAAGCCAGCAACCCAGTCTTACTGCTTTTGAGTAAAATGAATAGTTGAATGGAATATATTGACTTATCTCTCACCAGAATTCAAGAGAAAAAAAATGCACTTGTTTTGGTAGCAGATTGAGAACATATACGGAATTAGCGAAAATAAGTAACTGAGGAGATTCAAAGCTTGCCCACATTTGGGAAACTCATATTTTTCTAGCAGGGCAGATAAATAGCAGTCTTAGGGTTCCATTACAAGGAATTATGTTTTCAATTTCTGGCTCAGGTGCTGTATTGTGAACTATATTAGTTAGGGTTCTCTGGAGAAATAGTACCAATAGGATGCATATATTTCTATATGTATGTGTCTGTCTATCTATCTGTCTATCTGTCTTTCTATCAAGAGATTTATTTGAAAGAATTGGCCCACATGAGCAAGTCCAAAATCTGGAGGGAAAAGCTGGCAGTCTGGAGACCCAGGGAAGAGTTAATGTTTAGTCTTAAGCCAGAAGACAGTCTAGAGGCAGAATTCATTCTTCCTTAGGGGACTTTAAGGGAATGAAGCCCATCCATATTATAGAAGGTAACCTACTTTGCTCAAAGTCTACTTAATCACATCTAAAAATTACCTTCACAGTAATATCTAGATTGGTGTTTGGCTAAATAATTGCCTGTCATAATCTAGCCAAGTGTATATGTACTTTCAGTTTTGGTTTGTATTATTTTTATTTTTGCACCATTTGTTGAAAAGACTATCCTTTTTTTTTTTCATTGAATTGCCTTTGCACCTTTGTCAGAAATTAGTTGGCAGTATTTTGGAGTCTACTTATGGTCTTCCTTTTCTGTTCATTGATCTGTATATTACATTTTTAGTAATGCCACACTGTCTATGTTACTGTTGCTTACAGAAATCTTGAGATTAGTTAAAATAAGGCCTCCTATATTGTTCTTTTCAAAATTCTTTAGACTATTCTGGTGTCTTTGTTTACCACATAATTTTTAAAAATAGTTAATACCAACAAAAATGCTTGCAAGAATTTCATTGGGATTGTGTTGAATTGAGAAGAATTGACATCTTCACTATATTGACTTTTCAATATACATTTAATCTACATCTATTTTGACATTCTGTGATTTCTTTAATCAGCATCATAGTTCTGCTTGCAGAACTTGTGTATTCTTGGATAGATTTATACCTAATTCGTTTTTGATATTATTATTTTTTTTATTTTAAATTGCTAATATTAGTATCTAGGAAATCAACTGACTTTTGTATACTGATTTTGTTTCCTAAGCCCTTGCTTAACTCACTTATTAGTTCCAGGAAGTTTTTTTATAGATTCTTTGGGGTTTTCCACATAGGCAATCATGCCGTCTGTCAACAAAGTTAGTCTTGTGTCTTCCTCTGTGATAGGTATAACTTTTCTTTCTTTTTTCTACCTTATTGAACTAGCTAAGACTTCCAGTACAATGCTGAATATGAGTGGTAAGAAAGGATATTCATGTCTTGGGTCTGAAAGTGTGAGAGTAAAGCAGTTAGTCTGTTGGCATTAGGTGTTGTTAGGTTGAAGGAGCTGTACTCCAGTTTTTGGGGAGTTTTTATCATGAATGAGTTTTAAAGTTTGTCATATAATTTTTTAATTTATTGATATGATAATACCATTTTTCTTTTTCAGTCTGTTAATGTGATGAATTATATTGGTTGATTTATGAATGTTAAACTAGCATTGCATTCCTAGGATGAACCCCATTTGGGCATGATGTATTTATCTATTTATATATTACTTTTATTTCATATATTTTGTTACAGATCATTGCTTCAATATTCATGAGTGATATTGGTCTTTAGTTTTCTTTTGTTGTAATGGTTTATTCTGTTTTGATGTTAGGGTAACTATGACCTCATGAAATAAATTGGAAAGTATTCCCTTTTTCCCTATTTTCTGAAAATTACTGTGTAGAATTGGCATTTTGTTTTCCTTAAATATTTGAACAAATTCACCAGTGAAACCATCTGGGCTTGGTGTTTCATCTTTCTCATTTGTTTTGGAATATTTTTAATTAGTAATTTAATTTCTTTAATAGATATAGGGCTCTTCAGGTTATCTGTTTTTCTTTCAGTGAATTTTGGTAGTTTGTATCTTTCAAAGAATTATTCCATTTCATCTAAATTTTTGAATTTATAATTATAGAATTGTTCTTAACATTTCTTTATTATCATTTTAATGTCTGTGGATAAGTAGTGATAGCCCCTCTTTCATTTTTCACATTGGTAATTTTTGTCTTCTTTTTCTTTTAGCCTAGCTAGAAGTCAGTTTTACTGTTCTTTGCTGATAATAATCAGATTTCAGTTTCATTGATTTTCTGTATTTTCCTGTTTTTAACTTAATTGATTTTTGTTCTCATTTTACTATTTCCTTTCTTCTGCTTGTGTTGTTTAGTTTGCACTTCTTTCTTTAACTTGCATTTTCTTTCCTAGTTGGAAACCTAGAACATTGATTTGTTGGTAGGTCTTTCTTCTTTTAAAATGTATTCATTTTGTGCTATAACTAGCCCTCTCAACACTGCTTTAGCTGCATCCTACAATTTTTGATAAGTGAATTTGCATTATAATTAAGTTCAAAATATTTTAAAAACTTTTCTTGATTTCCTTTTTAACCCATTGGTTGTTTGGAAATGTATTGTTTATCTTCCAAGTATTTGGGCACTTTTTTAGCTTTGTTAGTGATTTTTAGTTTAATTCTCTTATGTATCAGAACATATTTTACATAATTTATATTCTTTTATATTTGTTAAGGTTTATTTTATGTACCAGAATGTGGTCTAACTTGGTGAATATTTCATGTGCACTTGAAAAAAGTGTGCATTTTGATATAGGTGTTTAGAATGTTTTATAAATATCAATTATACCAAGTTGGTTAATAGTGGTGTTTAAGAGTATATTTATTGTGACTAAATTTTTGCCTTCTTGTTTGTGGTGGTGAAGTCTCCAACTATAAAGATGGACTTACCAATTTCTCCTGTTAGTTCTATCAGTGTTTGTCTCATGCATCTTGATGCTGTACTGTTAGGTGCATACATGTTTAGGATTGTTATGTCCTCTTGGAGAATTGACCCCTCTGTTACAATGTAATGTTCCTTTTTATCCCTGAAAATATTCCTCGTTCTGAAGTTGGCCTAGTCTAAAATTAATAGAGGTATTTCAGCTTTCTTTGATTTGTGTTCTCATGGTATAACTTTTTCTTTCCCTATACTTTAACATATTTTATTGAACTAAATTTCATATAACATAAAATCTAGCTTTTCAAAGTGTTCAATAGAGTGGTTTTCAATATATTCAGTGCTATGAGACTATCAGTATTATCTAATTCCAGAATATTTCCATTACCCCAAAATAACTTCCAAGCTGTTGACAGCCAATCCCAATTTCCCACTCCCTCCAATGACTGGCAATTCCTAACTTACTTTCAGTCTCTATCGTTTTGCCCATTCTGGATATTACACATGAATGGAATCGTATACTATGTGGCATTTTGTGTCTAGCTTCTTTCATTTAACATAATGTTTCCTGGGTTTTCCACTTGCAACATATTTCAGTACTCAGTTGCTTTTTATGACTGATAATTAAATATTTCATTATTTGGACATATCACATACTATTTATTCCATTCATCAGTTGCTGAGCATTAGGATTGTTTCAGTTTTTAGGCTATTATGAATTTTGCTGTTATGAACATTTGTATACAAGTGTTTGGGTGAACATATGCTTTTAATTTTTTTGAATATATACCTATAAGGAATTTCTAGGTCATATAGTACTTCTGTGTTTAACTTTTTGAGGAGTTGCCACACTGTTTTCTATATAACAGCTCTACCCCTTTGCTTTAATCCATATAATTTTATATTTAAAGTGGGTTTCTCGTATGTGACATGGATTCAGGTCTTGCTTTTTTATCCAATCTGAAAATCTCTTTTAACAAAGTGCATCCAGACCATTCACATTTATAGTGATTATCGACTGTTGGATTAGAATCTGTAGTCTTGCTATTTACTGTTTGTTGCATTTGTCTTTCTTTTCTGACTTCTCTCATTTCACTTAAGCGTTGTTTTTGCAATTCCATTTTATCTCATCTATTGACTTATCATTCATACTTCATTTTAAAACTTTTAAATACTTTGGTTGTAAATATAAACCATATGGTTTACAATGTATATTTTCAATTAACCCAACTCTGCCTTCAGATAGTGCTGTACCTTTTCATATGTAGTAACTTAGAATATTTCCAAGTGGTCTCCATTTTCAGTAAAATTAAACTCTTTCAGTAAAAATAAACTCTTCCTACCATTTGGCAAGACAATCATTGATAGAACAACAATGGAGTGTAAGCTCATATAAAGTAGCCTACAAAACTGCTCCTTTAATTAAGTGGCTCATTTTATATAAGTTGCTATTCAGTTTGAAGATAGAGAAAATAGGTTATAAGTAATTATACCATATTTGAAAGCTCGTTTTCATGAGTGACCTCAATTAAGGAAAATATAGCCCAATTTTATCTAATAAATCATAGTGCAAAGAATCAAGATGATCCTATTTGTGTAGTGATGGCTCCTTAACTGTGCCCTACTTAGCTTTGTATTGCCAGTGTACATACAAGTGCCAGTCACCACTGAAATGGGATTTGTTTGTTTGTTTGTTTCTGGTATAAGGAATAAATGAGGTTCGTATCTAGAATTAAACCAAAACAATAAGCATAGGATAAACCTATCAAAAGTGGTTGCAATATAAAATTGTTTAGTCATATTATAGGAGGGTTTAGCAGTATTCCTTAAAACTGAAAATATGTACACCCCTACAGCCCAGATCTACTACTGCTTCTATTTGTATACAAGGAGATATGTAGAATGATGTTTTGTTATTATAGTGGTATGAAATAAAAAATAGTCTAAGTGTCTATCATCAGACAAATGGGTATGGGTATACGTGATAATCAACATAGAATAGATAAAAGTAGCATATTCTTATGACATGATACTATATGGCAGTTAAAAGGAATGAACTAGTTCTCTATGTATCAATAGAAATATATCTAAGTCTTTTTTATGAGACTAAGCAAGCTGCGCCTTACGCATCGAGAGAGAAGTAGACAAATGCTAAGAAGAAGACTCATAAAGTTACAACCATTGTTAAACGGTTCCAGAGACAGAGTGGAAGAAAACTGGAATTGTGTTTGATACTCAAATGAAACTTTAATTTTTATTGCAATGTTTTATTTTTTATAAGCTGTATCAGTAAGAAGAGTCTTAAAATATACTGTGACACACACACACACACACACACACACACACACACATACACACACACACCCCAAATACCAGTGGTTTAAAGTAACAAATGTTTATTTCAGACCCATGTTGCTTGTTTATCATGGGTTGGCAGAGGTGACTATTCATTTAATTTTCTTAGGAACCTTGGCTGGTGGAACAGCCACTGTCTCAAAATCTAGAGGATAAAGGAAACTCTATTGGGTTTTGTACTGGCAAATACATGTTTAACCTAGAGGTAGTATCTATCAGTTCTACTCACAACTAATAGGCCAGAAATAATCTTATGGTGCCACTCACCCATAATTGGATGAGGGAATACCATAAGCCAAGGACATGAAGAATCAGAAATATTCAGAGTGGAAAAAAAAATTAATGGCCACCACACAACAGTGTATTATTTACCTATTTTTCCTACACTTGATTATTTAAAAATTGAATGAAATGATAATATAGTTAATGAAAAACAGATGGCAAGTGCAAATGCATAGGCTAATATGACAATTGTGTAAATATATAGTATGAAAAACTTTTGAGTAATGGGTTAATGTAACTTTTGAAAGAGTGTTCTCACTGATGAGGTACAAAACTTTGTCCCTGGTCCTGAACTTTTCAGCATTTTTTTTTTAAAGATTTTATTTATTTATTTGACAGAGATAGAGACAGCCAGCGAGAGAGGGAACACAAGCAGGGGGAGTGGGAGAGGAAGAAGCAGGCTCATAGCGGAGGAGCCTGATGTGGGGCTCGATCCTAGAACGCTGGGATCACGCCCTGAGCCGAAGGCAGATGCTTAACTGCTGTGCCACCCAGGCGCCCCTTTTCAGCATTTTTATGAGTGAAGTAGGTGAAGATGAATTGTGCAAATGACATTCCCTTAATGGTGAACAATATTAACTTAGAGTCACTAGTAGCAAGAAAGGAGCATAGACCCTTCTGCTTCCAACCAAGATGGAATAACAGAGAACAGATTTAAAAAAAAAAAATTCGTTTGAATGTAGTTGACACACAATGTTACATTAGTTTCAGGAATATAATGTAGTGATTCAGTGTCTCTACATGTTATGCTATGCTCACCACAAATGTAGCTACCTTCCGTGACCATATAGTGCGGTGGCAGTATTAATTGATTAAATCCCCTATTTACTCCTGTGACTTATTCATTCCGTAACTGGAAGCCTATGTCTTCCACTCCCATTCATCCATTTTTCCCAACCTCTCACAGTCTTCCCCTCTGGCAACTATCTGTTTGTTTTCCGCATTTATTGGTCTGATTCTGCTTTTTAGTTTGTTTATTAATTTGCTTTATTTTTTAAATTCCACATATGAATGAAATCATATGGTATTTGTGTTTCTCAATCTGACATATTTCACTTAGCATAATACCCTCTAGGTCCATCCATGTTGTCACAAATGTCAGGATCTCATTCTTTTTTATGGCTGAGTAATATTCCATTGTGTGTGTATACACACACACACACACACACACACACACATACCTCATCATATATATATACACACACATACATACCACATCTTCCTGATCCATTTTTCTATTGATGGATACTTAGATTGTTTCCATACCTTTGCTATTGCAAATAATGTTGTGATAAGCATACAGGTGCATATATCTTTTCAAATTAGTGGTTTGTTTTCTTTAGGTAGATACCCAGTAGTGGAATTATTGAATCATGTGGCATTTCTATTTTTAATTTTTTGAGGAACTTCCAACTGTTTTTCCATAGTGGCCGTACCAGTTTGCTTCCCCACCAACAGTGCATGGGGGTTCCTTTTTTCCACATCCTCTCTAACACCTGGTAGTTCTCATTTTCATTTTCACTGTTCTGACAGGTATAAGGTGATATCTCACTTTGGTTTTGATTTGCATTTCCCTGATGACTAGTGTTGTTGAGCATCTTTCCTGTGTCTGTTTGCCATCTGTATGTCTTCTTTGGAAAATTGTCTGTTCAAGTCCTCCTTTTTATAATTGGATTTTTTTTTTTTTTGTAGTGAGTTGTGGAAGTTCTTTATATATTTTGGATATTACCCCTTATCAGATATATCATTTGCAAATATCTACTCCCATTCCATAGGTTGCTTTTTTTGTTTTGTTGATGGTTGCTTTTGTGGTACAGAAGTTTTTATTTTGATGTACTTACAATAGTTTATTTTTGCTCTCATTTCCCTTTTCTTAGCAGACATATCTAAAAAAATGTTGCACAGCTGATATCAGGGAAATTACTGCCTGTGTTCTCTTCTAGGATTTTTATGATTCAGGCCTCACATTTAGGTCTTCAATACATTTTGAATTTATTTTTGTGTATGGTGTAAGAAAGTGGTCCAGTTTCATTATTTTGTATGTAGCTGTTTTCCCAACAACATTAATTGAAGAGACTCTTTTTCCCATTGCATATTTTTGACTGTTTTATCAAACACTAATTTGATTCTGAGCTTTCTGTTCCATTGATCTTTGTGTCTATTTTTGTGCTAGTACCATACTGTTTTGATTCCTACAGTTTTGTAGAATATCTTAGCATCTGGGATTGTGTTACCTCCAGCTTTGTTTTTCCTTCTCAAGATTGCTTTGGCTATTTGAAGTCTTTTGTGGTTCTGTACAATTTCTAGTATTATTTGTTTTATTTCCATAAAAAATGCTATTGTTATTTTGAAAGGAGTTGCACTGAATCTGTAGATTGCTTTGGTAGTATGAATATTTTAATAATATTCATTTGTCCAATCCATGAGCATGGAATATTTTTCCATTTTTGTTTTGTGTTGTCTTTAATTTCCTTCATCAGTGTTTCATAGTTTTCAGAGTATAGGTCTTTCACCTCCTTGGTTAAATTTATTCCTAGGTATTTTATTGGTTTTGGTGCAATTATAAAGGGAATTGTTTTCTTAATTTCTATTTTGTTCATATTGTATAGAAATGCTACTGACTCTAGGTATAAATTTTGTGTCCTGCAACTTTAGTGAGTTCATTTATTAACTGTGGTAGTTTTTCGGTGGAGTCTTTTGGGTTTTCTTCCTTCCTTTTTTTTTTTTTTTAAGATTTTATTTATTTGACAGAGAAAGACACTGCGAGAGAGGGAACACAAGCAGAGGGAGTGGGAGAGGGAGAAGCAGGCTTCTCACCGAGCAGGGAGCCTGATGTGGGGCTCGATCCCAGGACCCTGGGATCACAACCAGAGCCAAAGGCAGATGCTTAGTGACTGAGCCACCCAGGCACCCCTCTTTTGGGTTTTCTATATATATCATGTCATTTGCAAATAATGACAGTTAAACTTCTTACCGATATGGATGCCTCTTATTCTTTTTTCTTGTGTGATTGCTGTGGCTAGGACTTCCAGTACCATGTTGAATAAAAGTGGCAAGAGTGGACATCCTTGTCTTATTCCTGATCTTAGAGGAAAAGCATCAGTAAACAGATTTACCTTCATATATAAAACAAGTAAAAACCTGTATATAATGAAATAAACAATAATTTTCAAAAGTTTAGAGATAAGACTATAAAGAATGATAGCACCTAAGACATGAGAAGTAAATAGGGTGAGTCCTATGATTACCCCAGTCTACCACCTTGAAAATTTACTAAGCTGTGGCTCAAGAAGAGGAAATCCAGGTGGGGCTTAGCAGTCTCATTGATTAAGGAAGAGAATCTCAGAATTTTCAGAGATCAAGGGAACTAGAGTTCATTGGGAAAATACTAGTGAGTAGAAAGTTGACTAGAGAGAGAGATCTGGATATTATTTAGAAGTTTACTGTTGGTAAATATATATAAGGACTCTTCCCAAGACTATGAAAGAACCACTAAAACTTATTAGAGGGAATAGTACCCAGTGACCACTGCAGACAGGAATGGTGCCTTTCTTCATCAGTTGGACTGAGGAGACTCATAAGTCATAGTTCACTGGCTAGAGTACTCAAAAAGATCTTGCGTTAGTAATGGAGAATAATTAGCCCTAAACTAATCTTGATTTCATTTTAAAAGCAATATCTAAAGTAACCAAACTATTTCTAAATAACTACATCCCAGAACAAAGCTCAAGAATAGAAATAGTAATATATTCAGCATCTAATAAGGTAAAATGCATAGTGTTTGACACCCAGTCAAAAACTACCAGGCAAGCCCACAGGCAGGAAAATTCATTCTACAATGAAGAGAAACTTCAATCAGTTGAAACCAACCCAGAACTGACAAATGTCAGATACAGCAGACGACATTAAAGCAGTTATTACAACTGTGTTCCATATGTTCAGAAAGCTAAAGAAAAGATTGAACGTATTAAATACGGACACGCTTTACATGCAAAGACCCAAATTAAACTTCTAGAGGTGAAAAGTACAAAGTCAGATGATAAGTATTGCAGATGAGTTTTAAAGGATGATTATATATTATAAAGGAAAGATTACTGACATAACAGACATTATTTGAAATAAAACATATGGGGGGGGGAATGTCAAAAGACTCAAAATAAATTAACAGAATACCTGTAAGCTACAGGATAACTTTAAGGAGCCTGATACTTATTTAATTAGAGTATCTGAAGAAATGTCAAGTGGAAGCAGGATAGAAAAACATTTTAGAGAAATAATGGTCAGATTTTTTTCAAATGTGATGAAAATTATATATCAACAGGTTGTAAAGACTTAAGAAATCCCAAGGCATATTGTGATTTCTTATCAGAAACAATACAAGCTAGAATACAGTGAAGCAGCACCTCTAAAGTAATGAAAGGGAAGAAAGTCAACCAAAAATTCTATATCCATCAAACACATCTTTTAAAAATAAAAGGAAAATAAGAGAGTTTCTTTTAAAAATAAAAGGAAAATAAGCAAAATAATTCCTCAGCAGCAGATCACACTAGGACAAAGGAGTTCTTTTAGTCAGATGGAAAATAATACCGGACGACCATACGGCTCTACAAAAAGGACCAAAGAACACTGTAAATGGTAACTGTGTGAATATACATAATATTTTTTTTTATTATTTTAGTTTATATAAAAAACTATTGATTGTTTAAAGACGAATGATTAAAAATGTAGTGTGGGGTCTGTAACATACAGAAGAAAAGAAATCAGGCCTGATTTACATACAGAGTCTATATGGTAGAGTAGCACCACCTGGAAGTTAAGATTTGCAGCAGTGTAGTGCTCCATGGGTGGCCTAAGGGAGGGTAGGTAAGGGAAATTGCCATAGCTATGATCTTACATTGCCTTTTTCAGATATGACTTGAAGGAGCAAGATTTGAAAATATAAATCAGTTGATCAATAGGTGATAGATGGATAGATAATTATATCTAATAAATGAGTGGACTTCTCAGGATAAACAGAGTGAAGATATTTATATTTCATGTGCATGTACACCAGTCATCCAATTCAGAGGAGGTTCTAAATAATTAGGTGGACATAATGATATCGTTTCTCTGCCCTTCCAGAGGGCAGGTTGCAGGCTAGCTTGTTAGTGGTGACTTTGCTGACCTTTACTGTGCCATCCTTCCAATTTAATGTAAATCTACAATTCCCTTTATTATAATGATTTATACATGGAATGAAGAGAGTGGTTTCTGTTCTGGCGACTAAACTCTGACAGATACAACATACCATAGATAGTAAGCATGAAATATTACATTTAGAGACTTGACTCCAATTGCAGATTTATAGGATAAGAAAGATATGGCTTAGCAGCATGTTTGCGTAACATGACTTTTTCATTAATAAAACTTCAAGTTGCATGAATAGTGCAGTATGTCTATTGGAAATATTTTTACTCCCCTTTATACTTTTTGAGAGCAATACCTAAGGTAAACCATTCTGTTTTAGAGGCTATAATTGAATAGACACACAAGATGTAGGTTAAGAGAATGCAAGCTATGCCATGAACTGAGCTATTGAAAGTCTTTTGAGTTTTAGCCCGGGATAGAGAAGATCAGGTAGAGTGGAAAATGCAGTGGTATGTAGCACATAAGGCTATATATTTGTAGCACTTTCATATGGAAGAAGTTTGGATTTTTAATTACAGTATCATAAAGGCATAGGACTAACACCAACCAAAAATTTTATCATTTTTGAGGCAAGTAACACAAATCTAATATATGAATTTACAAATCAGTGGTGGTCTCAAATGATTTTCTTCCCTTTCATTCCTCCTTTCATTGAACAATCATGTATGTACTAAGTTCTGCATTTCTTCTTCCAAAATACAGCTTTGCTGTGTCTACTTCTTACCACCTCTACATCCTCCACTCTAGCCCAAACCACCATCCTGGAAAATGGCAACAGCCCCTGGCTGGCCTCCTCGTTTCCATTCCCAGTTTCTTATTTATTCTTAACAGAGCAACCAGAAAGATAGTTTAAAATATGAATTTTGGGACACCTGGCTGGCTTAGTTGGAAGAGCATGCAACTTTTGATCTCAGGGTCATGAGTTTGAGCTTGGCATTGAGTGTAGAGATTACTTAAAATAAATAAAATTTAAAAATTAAATAAATAAAAATTTTAAAAATATGAACTGCATCTTTTGATCTTACCACTTTCTCACTGAAAACTTACCAGTAGCTTCCCGTTTCTCCTAGGATAAATTCTACACTCCTTGACAATACATGCAAAAACCTTCTTTTAACCTGTTCTCTGCCTTTTTTTTCCCCTCCACTTTGCACTGATCTTTCCCTCATTCTATATATTCCTGACATGCTGGCCTCCTTTAGTTCTTTAAATGTTCTGAGCTCTCTTCTGCCCCTGTGAACTTCCCATGATGTTTCTTCTTCCTGGAGTAATGCTCCTCCGACCTTTTTTCTCCTTCCTACTTCTTACTTAATATATTTGGTCTCAATTAAAATTAGTGGCTCTCTCCAGCAGTGATTTGGCAGTACCTTGAGACATTTTTGGTTATTACTATGGGATGGTGCTTTTGGAATCTAATAGGTAGAGGCCAGGAAACTGCTAAACATTCTATAATGTAGAGGACAGCTCTCTACAACAAAGAATTGTCCAGTGAAAATGTCAATAATGCTGGACTTGAGAAACTCTGGCTTATTTGTGAATTCCTCAAAGTTTTCACTTAATATAAAATTAATTCACTTTCTTTGTCTCATCTCATGTTCTTTTGCTCAGCAACTCATCTAAATTTTGAATTATGTATTCAGTTCTTCATCTATTTGCTTAATGCCTATTTTTCCTACTGGACTGTGAATTCCATGAGAACAGGAAACCTATCTGTTTTGTTTCCCTATTGTGTAGTCAGTGTGTGGCACAAAATCTGGCATACAGAAGCAATCAATACTAATGCTTCAGTGAATTATTAAGTGAGGTTTATTACTGAATAGGGCAGTATTTTAGAAATTAGGTGTAAAATAGTCATTCAACACACAGTCACTCAAGTCCAGGAAAAATGTAGCAGAGGACTAAAACATACAAATAACCAATTACAGTGCAGAGAAGATTAAAATAACATCCTAAACAGAATTTAAAATAATGTGCTGGATAAATTCAGAGGAAGAAATGAATAATCCCCATGAATTTGGGTTTAGGGAAGATATTATTATTGTCTTCACCATCATTTTTTGGGTGATAGCCAAGTGACTTCACAGAGTAGGGTTATCTTTTCTGATCTGTTAGGTGACACGTAGCTTAACACATCACACTACCAAATGGTAATTTCTTAGAGTATTAATTTCTTAGTGTAATTAATTAGAGAGTAATTTCTTGCAGCACTAATTTTCCCCACAATTGCAAATGGGAAACTTGAATTTCATGGGCTTAAAATAATAATTCTACCTTGCAATGATCATTTGACTACATTTCCAGAACTAATTATGGTGTTGTGAGAAACCCAAAACTCTATCTTTATCCTGGATCCCAATTCCTAGACACTGACAATCACAGATCATTCTAAATATGGTAAGATTTATAATTGGCTAGTTAATATCCCTTCCAACTTGGAAATTTAAGGTTATATGGGTCAAAATTGAGTTAGGGGTTTATTTTCTGTGTGTGTGTGTGTGTGAGAGAGAGAGAGAGAGAGAGATACACACATATGCAGTTGCACGTGCATACATATACACATGCACATAAATACACATGAACATCTCCAACCACAGATACGCACCAGGCCCTGTGTACCTGATGCTCAGTAAAACAGTTTTTTGGCTCTTCAGCATTTTGGGGCTCTGCACTTCTGTTTTCTTTAAGGTAGTAGCTGTTTTGATTTTTGATCCTCAATTTAAACTGGTCCCTTAATATTACCTGGCAATGCATTGTTTCTCTCACTATCTCCGACTCTCTGCACAAGACATTCAAACAACTTTTTACTCTCTTTAAAGCCCTGACAACATTTGTGTGTGTGTGTGTGTGTGTGTGTGTGTGTGTGTGTGTGTGTATGCTTTAACTCAGCCTGTATTTTGCAGAAAAAGCAGAAGCCATTGGTTGTGATCCCAGAACCACCCAATCACAATTTCTCACAGGCAAATCTACCAACCTACTTGCACCTTCCTTACGCCTTTCCATCCAACCCAGTAGAGGAATTATTTTTCCTTCTTCCTAAGCCAAATTTCCTGGTATGCTCAGAATCTCCTTCCTTCCCTGTTTGTCACTCTCCTGGTGTTCTTATGCTGCTTCTATATATTCAGAACCTCCCTCTGTACTAGATACTTTTCATCCTCTTTTAAATCTTTGGACCTCATATTCTTCTTTAGTTTGTTTCTCTCGTGCTCACTTCATAGTCAAATTTTTGGCATTCCTACATCTTCATCCCCCATTCACTCAAGTCAGTCCAGTATGACTGCTGCCTCAGACACACCTGTGGAAATGTCCTCCATGTCGCAGGATGTAATGGACACTCCTTCTGGCCTCTCAGTAGCCTTAGACATAGCTAAACACTTATTCTACTTTAAAAGACTTGATTCCCTTGAAGCCACACCATTGCTATGGCTTTGTTTCTACCTCGCTACTTTTCTTTTATTAGACTTTTATCTGTATGTGTACTGAGGGTTTCACCCCAGTCCTTCTTTTCTTCTCTCTCTACCTGATCTTACTTAGTGATTTTTACCACTTTGGTGACTTCAATTCCATCTATGTAGTGATTATTCCCAACTTTATCTCTCCAGCTCAAATTTATCTTCTGAGCTCCAAAACAAAATACGAGACGTTTTATTCTACATCTCCACCCTATGATCCACATGGGTCCTTTAAAACTACCATGCCCCAAGCTGAAGTTTTGATTTGTCCTACCTCCTATGCTCCTTATACTTCAAAATGGCACCCACAACCAACCAAACAGGAATCAATGAATCATTCATGAAGTTTTCTCTATATCAGCTTCCATATATAATCGCACATTGTATTATGAATTCCACCTCTTTAATATCTCCCAAATGCTTCCACTTCCCTTTATTACTTTTATTCTACCTAAATCTGAGCCACATTCATCTCTTGCCTCGACCAATGCATTCTCTTCCCATGACAGTCTTGTTTGCACTCTCATCACTTCTGGTCCATCCTCTGGAGCGGGGCATAGTATCTGGTGCAGGACTTCCTATGAATGGTGAATGGTGAAATGTGAATGGTGCCTCCCTGAGTTGCATACACCATGGCTCTGATCTTAAGTAATCTTCTAAAAATAAAAACCAACCATGATTCTCTTCCACTTATATTTTTCAGTGGCTTTCACTTTCTCTTAAATTTTAAAATACTTAACTTGCCTGTAGATTCCTTTATGATCTGACCCCACTTACTACGCTTCTGCCATACAGAGTTTTTTCAGTCCTTGAATGCCCTGAATTCCCCTTATTTCTAGCCAGAGCCTAGAATGTGCTATTCCTTCTTCCTGGGAATATCTTTCTCTGACTAGTCATCTGGCTACTTTCTACTGAGTTTTCATGTCTTTGCTTAAGGATCATTCTCTATGGAAGCATACCCTGACACCTCATATTAGTTAAGGTTTACTCAATAGAAACTCTGATAGACCCTATTTTTCCTTCTAACCTTTGTTGCAGTCGTGAGCTTCATAGGGTGGTGACTGTCTGCCTCATTTATCTATACATCTCCAGTGGCAAAGCAGTAGTTCTTCAATAAATACTTGTTTAAATGAATGAAATATTTGGACTCTCAATGAAAAATTATTTGTATAAAGCTAAATTATTTATATAAAGAATTTACTTTCTGTCATGAATTGATTTACTGGCTGCTTACATAATCAAAAGTAATCATTTAATCGCAAAACTGTGTTTTATCCTATGCCCTCTTAGCAAACACACTTATCTAAAGATGATTCTAAGTGATATATCAGATGGACTCGTATTAGTTTCAGAAAATGTGGCTGGACAACTTGTTGTATCTCTTAGGTCTTTGTTAAGTGACACCATGGTATAAAAGAATATACTTAAGGAGATCTCCATAAGAGATTTGCAATTAATCCAACAAACACTTTTGAAATTTTATCTTTATTTTCGGAAAAGTGTATGGCTTAAAAAAATAACATCATCTAGATTGTACACCAGTGCAATTTGATATCCTCATAGTTAGAATTACTGAGTCTTTACCAACTGTGAAAACAAGTAAGACAGTGAGTAATAGGCAAGCAATAAATATATCAGAAGATCTTATTGAACACAGCCTTGGGATTCTGTTTTGCTGGAGGCACAGGAATTTCAGAAGCAGTGAAATGTTTTTGATTTAAGTAATTGTTCTGTTGGATTTATCTCATTTATCTCAAAAGTGAAAATGCCAGTTTATAACTTCTCCAAAGAAGTTGCTTGAAGTTAAAAAACAAAACAAAATAAAACCATATAATATGATAGATTATAAATCAGGAATATTGAATTTTTATCCCAGCTCTGACAATTACAGTGATGATAACATAGAATAGCCTAATATCTCAGAGATTTTGTTTTCTGACACATGAAATGGACATATAAATGTAAACCTCACTTAATACACAGTGTTATT
Source organism: Ursus maritimus (assembly GCF_017311325.1). Lineage (NCBI taxonomy): Eukaryota > Metazoa > Chordata > Mammalia > Carnivora > Ursidae > Ursus > Ursus maritimus. Next base: position 68,551,659 of record NW_024425563.1, on the reverse strand, counting down.
ATTTTGACTAAATGAAAAACAAAAATTACTTAGCCTGGCATATAATGCTCTTTTCAGCTCTGCTGAAATAGGCTTCTTGCATGTCATCTGCTAGCCTTTTACCCACCTCCCTTCTCCCCTAACTGCCCACTGCAGTCACACACACAGATACATCAATCAATTGTACACATATAGCACCAAATTAATCACTACTTCCTGCATTTTGACACACTAAACCCTTTAATACTTATGGAGAAAATGAGAATAATATTTTTGAAATATGTGCATGTGCTTTTCCTTATTTACATTTCATTGTGTGTTACTTTCTCACTATTTTTCAAGAGGCATTAATTTGTCATAAATGGGGCTAGGACTGTTATGTCAAGAAGATAAAGAGAAGGAATTAATGTTGAGCCTCTGATATTCAAAGGAGAATTTTGGAAGTCCGTGGTAACATTAACATCAAGAGCCAGTTCTGGAAATCTTGAACATAGAATTTTACTCTATACCATACAAAGGTCTTAGGTTATGACATAGGGAAAAGGAAGATAAAAAGGAAGAATAGTCTATGCCTTCTGGCCCAGGGTCTTACAGGAAGAAAAGACAAATGTAGTAAGATCTGCCATGTGTTCTTACTTCATTTCTCTGAGGCAAAATCCCAAGAAGAAAGAGGGATTTATTTTCTAAAGATTTTATTCATGTATTTCAGAGAGAGAGAGAGAAAGCACGCACATGAGTCGGGGGGAAGGTGAGAAGGAGAGGGAGAAGGAGACTCCCTGCTGAGCAGGGAGCCCTATGTGGGGCTCCATCCCGGGACCCTGGGATCATGACCTGAGCCAAAGGCAGATGCTTAACTGACTGAGCCACCCAGGTGCCCAGATTCTTTTTTTTTTTTTTTTTAAGTTGAAGAAAAAGATCATCTTAAAACCTCTGTGCCAGGTGACTGCATGCTAATATGATAGGGGCAATAGCTGTAGCAGAAAGATGCAGCTTAGTAGGTGACCTGAAGCAGTGTTCCTGGCTCCCAGTGCCATGCATACAACAAAGACAAGACCCTTAAGTTCCTACATGCCTCAAAGACGAATGAAGAACTAAAAACAACAGCAAACATGCATTGGCTTCGTAAATATGGCGGGCACCCTTCTCATCACGTTATATTTATTTACTTGTTTAATCTACACAACCACACACTTAGGAAGGCACTAACATTATCCCTGTATAACAAATGAGAAAGTTGAGGCACATCACATTTAAGTAATTTTACCAAAGAGATACAGTTATTGAATGTTAGAGCTTCTTTGCAAAAGGGCTCACTACAGTGGGGGTTAACTGGCACCATTTTAGCTGAGGGCTTTAGGGTAGGCTGCTTGGTTCAGCAATAGAAAACAGGGAAAGCCAAAATTTAAAGGGTATCCACACTGTCATGAGAAAAAAAAAAATTAGCAGCGAGGACCACTAGGTCCTGATAAAGCCAAGAGAACATACCACAGAGGAAGTGAACTGATGGCTTCTCCTGTCTCCGTTGATAGCAACCATGATGAGAATCCGCCCTGCTGCAGAAACCAGCATAAAGGCCATCCAAGTGTTTTTCCCCCAGTGCCATTCATTTGGACAGCTTTCCCTCTTGATCACCATCTTGTTGGGGAGAGGAGAAATGGTTCTGACATAGAGTTGAGCTTGGAACTGTTGATTATTTATCCATGAGAAGCTGTTTTAAATTTTAAAAAACCGCTTAGATTAGAGAACACTGATTGTATTAATTGGCAGTATTTTTTGGCAACTTCATTGTCCAGTGATGATGATTATCAGCTTTTTATAGAAAATAAAGAAGCTAGATGTTTTTGCATAGCTGTAATGTAGTGTGGGTGAAATTCTGCTCTTTTGGATTTGTTTATCTGTACCTGCTGTGATGTCTGCTGTTAAACTCTTTTCCTTTACCTGCAAAGTCTAACTCATACTTTAAGCCCTAATCCAAGTGTCATCTCCTTTGTGAAAAACCCCCAGGAGACCAGGGAGTTAGTGACTTGGTCCTTGTGCTTCTGAAGAGCATAGTTCATATACTTCCATTATATTGTATGGCACTCATCTATTGGTCTGTCTCTTCCTCTAGACTTTGAATATTTTCATATGGCAGGCCTCAATAACTGTTTATCAGATGAATGAGCAACCAAATGGGAATGTTTGTGGTAATCTCATGGAATTCCTGCAACCATAAAAAAAATATTTTTACACGGAATACATCAATGGCCACAGTGATCCATGAGGATGATAAAGTAGCAGCTGAAATAGGTACAGAATATTTAATTCAAGGCCTTTCCATGCATGAGTTATTTTTACAAGCATAAAGGATGAGAAAAAAAATCAGCAATTTCCTCAGCTCTGTTTCCCCAAACTAAAACTAAATCTGTAAGACCATTGCAAGCCTCTTTTACATTGTTTTGTTAATTTATTTTTATAACTAGTTGCCCTAATTTGGTCAGAACCATCTGAAACGTGGATCTCTCTCCTTAGACCCTGTTAGTCACACAGCTGAGAACACTCAGGAAATATGTGTAAAATAAGTAAATGGATGGATTTTTACTTGGGTCTTGACGTTTCTGCATTAGACAGTCAGTACTCAAATGTTAGAGTTCCTCCAAATCATCCAAAAAGTTTGATAAATGCCAGACTCCCAGGATACTTGCCCAGGGGTTCTGATTCACTAGGTGTGGGTTGAGAGTGAGGAGTCTGCATTTTAATGTGTCCCTTAGGTGACTCTGGTACAGGTCAGATTCAGACTCAGAAATGCTAGCCTAGAGAGTCAGTTTCTTTTTACTTCCTACACTGGCTACATTTCAAGCCATCAAATGAATTTATTCCTACTGTGTATAGAGAGGTAATTTGCCATTAATGCTTACACAGGACCCAGTTCCATACAGGCATTATTCAGTACTGCTCTTATGAGGCTTTCGCATACCATCTAGTTTAAAATTTGCAACGGCCCACCACCCTCCACCACCTTCTCTGCTTTATTTTCCTCTAGTTCATTTATCACACATACATAGATTATATAATTTACTCGTTTATTTTATTTCTTTTCTGTTTTCTTCCAATGAGAGTGTCAATGCCATGAGAAGAGGGAAATTTGTCTGTTTCCTTCACCCACATATCCCCAGTGCCTAGCACAGTGCTAGATTCTTATACAGTAGACAAAATGATTGTTGACTTGAAAAAAATGAATGGCCAATTACTGGAAGCTCTACCTGCAGACATGGAAATCACAGGGAGTACAGCTGGTTTGTGCTCCATTCAGTCTTCCCTTTCAGCTATGTACCAGTTGCTAAATAGAAACAGGAAGCTACCTTTTACTGCCATTTCTTTTAAAACCACTAGTAATACAATTTCTTTGAAAATTGCCTGTAACAACTTCAATAGCTTGAGAGAATGCTGTCTCTTCCCAGCCATAATTTCATGAATAGCAGTGCTTCTAGCCAGTTGTCTTTCTGCATAAGTTTTATTGAAATCTGTTTAGTCTGGATCCCTCCTCAGCTCTGTCAAGTTAAAACTTTCACAACTGTGGTACTGCTCTTGAAATAGCCATTTCGCTTATAATGGAGGCCAGTGGCTGGCTATTGACTGAAGGGCAAGGTGGTCCTACTTCACATTCTCATAGAAAGCTGCACAGTGCAAGAGGTCTTTATAGACCGTGGTCCAGGCTGCATTCTAATAGAATTCGATGATAATTTTTTTTTTAATTCCATTTTTAAATGAATGGTGGTTGAAGTGGTATGCTTTTTACTGATTCATTGATGTTACAAATGAAAAAAATTGAGCTTATCTACTTGAGCATTTTAAAATTTATAATTGAGGTATAAACCTGTTTCAAAGGAGATATACCTAGACCTGTATATGATCACTTATTACTAAAAGTAGCTTTTATTTTCTGACTTTTTCCACTTCACGCATGAGTTTAGTATAGAATCCCATGCTGAAATCATCTTGGTACACAAACTTTGAGGCACATTCAGCCATAATGCCCGTAATTCTAAATACTTTGGATCTAACAGATATCGGGTACTAGGAAAAAAATACAAGATCGGATGTTAGGAGCAAAATTTGACATTTTAATGTCCATTCAACATAAAAACTGTCATCTGTTAGGCAGGTGGTAAAGTGCTTTGCAATTTCACATTCTTCTCATTTGTTACTAGTATAACCTACTTAGAGTGACCACAGCATAATGTCCAGGACTATTAATGGTGTTTACTTTAACTCTTAAAAGTATCCCAGCTTGATGATGTATTATATGGTCAGTTTTCTTATAATAGAATCAAGGGAGATTTTATTATTATTTCTGTGTTACATATGAGAACTCAAACTCTCAGATTTTTTTAATTGTTTTTGCTTAATTAGTATTGTTTTCTTTAAATGCCATGGATAAAAATGAAACCAAAACTTTGGTTAAAAAAGGAAACCATGTTTAAAAGAAAAGTTGAAGGTCAAAAAATTAAGCAGAGGCCATGAACGCATTCCCTATTTGCATACAAACAGTCATGTTTTCATATACAAATGAGAAAATATCTGTGAACTATAAAAGTGTTGCTAATTCTGGAAAGTTTCACTTTGTTATTAGGGCATATCATAACATGTAGTTTTTAATCGTGATAACTTTATATACAGTGAAATGTTCAGATTCTAAGTATTTACTTTGATGAGTTTTGATAATACATTCACTCTTATAACCCACAATCCTATCAAGAGGATCTATCGGCCCTTGTACCTCTTTGTGGTCAGTCCTTGATGCCCAAGTCATCAACTCATGACTTTTATGACCACCGATTAATTTTCTCGTTTTGGAACTTAATAGAAATTAAATAATACAATGTGTACTTTTTTGCATGTGGATCTTTTAAATCAAGAAAATAGTTTTGAGAGTCAACAATATTGTTCTATCAGTTCATTCTTTCTTAAATGTGTATTTTATTAAAAAGAGTAAAAGGAAACTCATGGAGGAAAGTGACAAAAGAGAAGAATAAGAGAAAAGAAAGGGGAAGGAGGAATGAATACAACAATTAGATAGAAATCATTCTGGAACACTTGCTATATGCCAGACTCCTCAGTGTTCCATGGGCATCTTCTTTAAGTATCACCACAACTTACCTACTGGGGAGGTACTAGGATCATCATCATTTTGCAGGTGAGAACACTAAAGGAAAAATAGGCAATTTGTATGGATTATATGTTTCAATATTTACCATATTAGAAATTAAAACTAATATTTTTAAAAATGAAAAATTATGTGTGCTGATGTTAAAAGAATGAAATAATCACATCTTATAGAGCCCCTGAAAAACTTCACTATATACCCATGAGACAGCATTTTTATGGAAATTGTTTTGTCATTGTAGGTTCTCTAAAGAGGTTCTCAGACCAACTTTTGAAAACTACAGTTACACTAGCTGCTTTGAGGTCCTTGACTAATAACTCTAACATGTGGGTTAACCTGTTTGATTGTATTTTCCCCTTAGAATAGGTCATGTTTTCCTGATCTTTCATATACCAGGTAATTTTGGTTAGCATCCAAGACATGGAAAATACTGTGTATGAAGACTCTGGATTCTGTTATTTTTCAGCTTAAAAATGTTGATGGTTTCATTTTAGTGGATCATAAACTTGATTCAATTGAAACTATAAAATAAAAATTAATTTTAATGACTTTTTTATCTTAGAATGTTTTAGATTTACAGAATAGTTACAAAATGATACAGAGAGTTTGCATATACCTCACCATATTTTTTCCTATTATTAACATCTTATGACTAGTATGGTACATTTGTTGCAATTAATGAACCAACATGATACATTGTTATTAACCAAAGTTCATACTTTATTCAAATTTCCTTAGTTTTTACCTAATGTTCTTTTCTGTTTCAGGATCACATTCAGGGCATCGTATTACATTTAGTCATGTCTTCTTAGGCTCCTCTGGACTGTGATCTTTGAGGGAGAACTTTTGTTTTTCCCATTCAGTATATTAGCTGTGGGCTTTTTACATATGGCTTTCATTATGTTAAGGTAATTTCCCTTTATATTTAGTTCATTGAGAGGTGTTTGTTTTGTTTTGTTTTTTCATCATGAAAACTTGTTGAATCTTGTCAGAAGTATTTTCTGCATCTATTGAGACAATCATGTGATTTGTCAGAAATTAAAATGACTACTCAAGCTTTCTGTCTTAACATGGTATATTCTTCTCCATCCATTTACTTTTGTGGTATATTAGTCTTTTTATGTAAAGTTGATTTTTGTGGAAAACATATAGACGGGTCTTGCCTTTTAACTACTGTGAAATCAGTCTTTTAATGTGTGTATTTATGCTATTCACATTAAAAGTGGTTATTGATATAGTTGGATTAGTATCTACTGTGTATTTATCTCTTTTTCATAACATATGTTATGTTTCTTCTTTGTTGTTCCTTTTTTCTACCATCTCTGGGTTTGAGCATTTATATAATACCATTAGATCTGCTCCCTTAATGTATCAGTTATAATTCCTTTTTAGTGGTTGCCCCAGAGTTTATAATATACATTTTTAAATAATATATGCCCACCTTCAGATGACATAATAGTGCTTTGTGTGAAATGTACATGCATGTAAAAAGTGTGTTCTCAGTTTCTCCCTTCCATCCCTATATATTAATTATAGTCATTTTAGATCCCTTGTCTGATAACATCAACATCTGTGTCATCTCTGAATCTGGTTCTGATGATTAGTTTGTCTTTTCACACTGGTTTTCCTTGCTTTTTGGTATGCTTTGTAATTTTGTTTTGTGCAATAGAAATTGAGGTAAAGAGAGCCTTTACTGTGAGGATTTATTTTAATTTGGCTAGGAATTGGGCTCTGCTTAATGTTTGTTGTATATCTAGGTAGCAGATGCTTCTTTTGAATGCTTCAAATTCCTCTGGTTTTTATTTCTCCTTGACTGTAGGCTTCCTGAAGTACTCCTCAGATACAGTTTATATCTTCCAACAAATTCAGCTGTAATTCACTGTTATTGTAATGGAGTCCCAGTGGGGTGGTGCTATGGTATAATATAGGGAGAGTCCTCCAGAATCTGATTAAATTTCATTCTTTGATTGGGGTTGCACCTTGGGGTGTGACATCCATAAGTGTTTCTCCAGTGGTATAGCTTTCTTTCCCTATGCCTTCTATCTCCCTTGTAAATTTTGACATCAACACATGAAATGTGGAGGGGGAGAAGTAGAAGTATAAAGTTTTTGTATGAGACTGAAGTTAAGTTGTTATCAGCTTCAAATAAACTATTATAAGTTGTCTTATTTAAGCCCCATGGTAACCAGAAATAAAATACCTGTAGAAAATACACAAAAGTAAGTGAGAGAGGAATCAAAGTATACTAAAAGGGGGGGGGGAATCAATGAAACACAGAGGAAGACAGCAGGAGAGGAAATGATGGACAAAAGAACAAAAGATAGAAAATGATGAATAGAATGCCAGTACTGAGTCCTTCTATACGAGTAATTACTTTAAATATAAACTATCTGGTCAAAATATAGCCATATTTTGGCTGAATTGATATACAAAATAATTTCCATCTATATGATGTCTGCAAAGGACTCAACTTTAGATTTAAGGACATATGGGCTAGAAGTGAAGTGATGGAAATGATATTCCATGCAAATGGTACCCAGATGAGGGCAGGGGTGGTCATATTTATATCAGAAAAAAAAATGGGCTTAATTCAAAACAGTCACAGGGACAAAAATAACATAAAATGATAAAAGATCAACTTACCAGAAAGCTATAACAATTTTAAATATGTATACACCAAACATTAGAGCATCTATATATATATAAAGCACCATTGGCAGAATTGATAGTAATCAGTAATAATAGGAGATTTTACTACCCCACTTACAATAATGAATAGACAATCCAGACAGAAAATCAATGAGGAAAGAATGAACTTGAACAACAGGCTAGACTAATAGACCTAACAGACATATACAGAATATTCAGCCCAACAACACAGAATACACATTCTTCTCAAGCACAAAGAGAACTTTCTCCAAAATAGATTGCAAGGTAGGTAAAAAACAACAACAACAATTTTTAATAAATTTAAGAAGAACGAGGATCTCCTGGGTGGCTCAGTCAGTTAAGCCTCTGCCTTTGGCTCAGGTCATGATCTCAAGGTCCTGGGATCAAGCCCCACGTTGGGCTTCCTGCTCAGTGGAGAGCTTGCTTCTTCCTCTCCCCCCTGCTCATGCTCTCTTTCATTCTCTCTCTGTCATTCTTTCTCTCTCAAATAAATAAGTAAAGTCTTTAAAAAAAACAAAAACAAATTTAAGAAGATTTAAATCAGACTGGGTGTCTTTTGTTACCACAGTGGAATGAAACTAGTAGGTAACAGCAGAAGAAAAACTGGAAAATTCATCAAATGTATGGAAATTTACAACACATTCCTGGCAACCAGTGGACCAGAAAGGAAATCAAAAGGGAAATTAGAAATTATCTTGACAAAAAATGGTAAATGAAAACATAGCATGTCAAAATTTATGGGAGGGATGCTTGGGTGGCTCAGTTGGTTAAGTTTTGATTTCAGCTCAGGTCATGATCTCAAGGTTGTGGGATCAAGCCCCACATCAAGCTCTGTGCTAGATATGGAGTCTGCTTGAGACTCTCTCCCTCTGCCCCTTCCCCCATGCTGCAGCCCCCCACCGCCTCACCCCCCACCCCCCACCCACACTCTCTATTTAAAAAAAAGTATGGGATACAGCAATGAAATACAGACAGGGATGTTTATAGCAAAAGTGTCCAGAACAGTGGCTGCCTATGAGGACAACAATTGAGCGAAAGGAGACATAAAGTAATTTGCTGCCATTATGGAAATATTTCATCTCTTAGAGTATTCATTGTACAGTATGCCCATTGAATTGTACCTGTAAGATTTGTACATTTCACTGTATGTAAATTTTAACTCAATGAATAAACCTTAGTGGTGGGCTAACTCAGCTCAGCAGAGAGGCTTTTATGCCTTGTCTTGCCTATTCTTCCTGGTAGCCATTATGTAACTTGAGAATGGAAGCCATGAGATAAGAATAGCAGAATAAAAAGGTAAAGCGTAAAAAGTAATAATAATACATAAAAATGGATAAAAAGAAGAAGGACATCAAGTCAACAACCTAACTCTACACCTCAACAATATTGACAAACCATTAGTTAGATTAAATGAGAAAAAGAAAGAAGGCTCAAATAACAAAACCATAAAGAGGAGATACTGCACATGATGCCATGGAAATAGAAGGGGTCATAAGGATCTCCTATGAACAATTATACAGCAACAAATTGATAGCCTACAAAAAAAATGCATTTCTAGAAATATGCAACCTACCAAGACTGAATCATGAAGAAATAGAAAATCTGAACAGACTTATAACTAGTAAGGTGATGGAATAAAAGAAAAGCTCAGGACTAGATGGCTCCATCTGTGAGTTCTACCAAATATTTAAAGAACGAACACCAATCTTTCTCAAATTCTTCCAAAAAAGTGAAGAGGATGAAATAACTTCCAAACTCATTTTATGAGACTAGCATTGCCCTGATACCACAGCCAAAGAATCTACAAGAAAATTCTAGACCCATCCTTATGAACAGAGACGTAAAAATCCTAGACAAAATACTAGCAAACTGAATTCAACTGCACATTAAAAGGATTATACGCCATAATAAAGTAGGATTTATCCCTGGGATTCACAGATGATTCAGCATACAAAATCAGTAAACGTGATACACCACATTAAAAGAAAAAGGGATAAAAATTAGATGATCATCTCAATAGATGTAGACAAAATCCAATACCCTTTCGTAAGGTTTTAACAAACCAGGGAGGAAATTACCTGAACCCTATAAAGGCCATATGTGACAAGTGCACAGCTAACATCATACTCAATGGTGAAAAAGTGAAAGTTAAAGAATAAGGCAAGGATACCCATTTTCATCCCTTATATTTAACATAGTACTGTAAGTCCTAGTCTGAGCAAATAAATAAAAGGTATACAAATAAGGAAGTAAGAAGTAAAGTTATCTCTGCAGATAACATGATCTTATATGTAGAAGCCCTTAAAGATGCTAAAAATTTTAGAACTAGTAAAATTCAATAAAGTTGCAGTGTACAAAATCAACATACAAAAATCAGTTGTATTTCTATACAGTAACAATGAACTATCCTAAAAGGAAATTAAGAAAATGATAGCTTTTACTATAACAATACAAAGAATAAAATACTTGGGAGTAAACTTAACCAAGGAGGTGAAGGACTTGTACACTGAAAACTACAAAACATTGATGTAAGAAGTTAAAGAAGAAACAAATAAATGAAAGACATCCCATTCCGTGTTCATGGGTTGAAAGACTTAATATTGTTAAAATGTTGATACTTCCCAAAGTGATCTACATACTCAATGCAATCCCTATCAAAATCCCAGTATTTTTTACAGAAATAGAAAAAAAAAAAATCCTGAAATTCACATGGAACCACAAAAAGTCCTAAATAGCTAATCTTTAGAAATAAGAACAAAGTTGGAAGTATAACACTTCCTAACTTCAAAATTTATTAGAAAGCTATAACAGACCCCTGCATGGCTCAGTTGGTTAAGTGACTGCCTTCGGCCCAGGTTTTGATCCCAGGGTCCAGGGATTGAGTCCCACATTGGGCTCCTTGCTCAGCAGGGAGCCTGCTTCTCCCTCTGCTTGCCACTTCCCCTGCTTGTGTCCTGTCTCTCTCTCTGACAAATAAATAAAATCTTAAAAAAAAAAAAAAAGAGGAAGCTCTAAAATTAGTGTGGTATTGTCATAAAAACAGACATATAGACCAATAGAACAAAATAGACAATGCAGAAATAAGCTCATACATATATGGTCAACTGGTCTTCAACGAAGATGCAATGAATTCACAATGGAGAAAGGATAGTCTCTTCAACAAATGGTACTGGGGAAACTGGAATATCAATCTGCAAAAGAATGAATTTGACCCTTATATTACACCACACCCAAAAATCTACTCAAAATGGATTAAAGGCTTAAATGTAAGACCTGAAACTATAAAACTCCTAAAAGGAAACATAGGGGAAAAGCTTCACAGCATTGATCTTGTCAATGGTTTCTTGGATATGGCACCAAAAGCACAGGAAACAAAAGCAAAAATTAAAACAAGTGGGACTAGATCAAACTAGAAAGCTTCTGCACAGCAAAGGAAACAATAACAGTGAAAAGGCAACCTATGGAATAGAAGAAAATATTTACAAGTCACATATCTACTAAGGGATTAATATTCAAAATATATGAGGAACTTACACAACTCGATAGCAAAAACAAAACAAAATCCTGCTTTAAAAATGGGAAAACAGGGGCGCCTGGGTGGCTCAGTCGTTAAGCATCTGCCTTCAGCTCAGGGTGTGATCCCGGAGTCCTGGGATCGAGCCCCACATCACACTGGGAGCCTGCTTCTTCCTCCCCACTCCCCCTGCCTGTATTCCCTCTCTCACTGGCTGTCTCTCTCTCTGTCAAATAAATAAATAAAATCTTTTAAAAAAATAAAAAAAAATAGGAAAACAAATAGACCCTTCTCTAAAGAAGACATAAAAATAGCAAGCATATAAAAAGACACTCAATATTAGTAATCATCAGGAAAATGCAAATCAAAACCATAATGTATCGCCTCACAACTACTAGCATGGCCACAATAAAAAAAAAAAAAATCAGAAAATAAACACTGACAAGGATGTGAGTAATTGGAACCCTCATGCACTATTGATAGGAATGTAAAATGGTGTAGCCACTATGGAAAAGAAGATGTGGTACATATTCACAGTGGACTATTACTCAGTCGTCAGAAAGGATAAACACCATTTACATCGACATGGATGGAACTGTTGAAGGGTATTATGCTGAGTGAAATAAGTCAGTCAGAGAAAGACAATTATCATATGGTTTCACTCATGTGGAATATAAGAAACCGTGCAGAGGATCATAGGGGAAAGGAGGGAAAACTGAATGGGAAGATATGAGAGAGGGAGACAAACCATGAGAGACTCTTAACTCTGGGAAACAAACTGAGGGTTGCTGGAGGGGCGGTAGGTGGGGGGATGGGGTAACTGGGTGATGGGCATTAAGGAAGACGTGATGTGATGAGCTCTGTGTGTTAGATGCAACTGATGAATTATTGAACACTACATCTGAAACTAATAATGTACTATATGTTGGCTAATTGAATTTAAATAAGTAAATAAATAAACAACATACACACGAAAACAGTATGGAGATTCCTCAAAAAATAAAAATAGAGGTACCATATGATGAGCAATTCCACTTCTTGGTGTCTGTGTAGAATAATTGAAATCAGGATCTTGAAGAGATATTTGCACTTTCAGGTATGTTGCAACATTCACAGTAGCCAAGAGGGAGAAGCACCTTAATGTCAAGTGTTACATGGAGAGATGGATAAAGAAAACTTGGCTTATATACAATGGAATATTATTCAGCCTTTAAAAAAAGAAGGAAATCCTGCCATATGTGACAATATGAATGAAACCTGAGGACATCATGTTAAATGAAATAAATCACAGAAGGAGAAATACTGCATGATTCCACCTACATGGGGTATTTGAAATAGTCAAACTCAGAAGCGAAGAGTGGAATGATGGTTGGCAGGAGATAGGTGGCAGGAGAGGGAAATAGAAAGTTTGCTATTCAGTGGGTATAAAGTTTCAGTTATGCAAGGTGAATTAAGTTCTAGAGATCTCTTGTACAGCATCAAGTCTATAGTTAATACTGTATCATAAAATTAAAAAATTGAGAGGATAGATCAAAGACATCATCAAATTCATCCATCAGGCTTTGAAAATACGTGGTGACAGGCTATGAACAAAATATGGAACACACTGATTATTCTATGTCATGATGATTTTCAGTGTTTTAAGGGAAGAATTAACACAAAAAATTTTTTACATCTTTCTCAGGAAACTAAATTTTTGCAGTAGTCAATGAGAGTATTACAGTTTAGGATCACTTTGCAAAAACTTACCAACAAGTATATTGCTCAGTTTGATGCTTATTGTTGATTAGAGGAAGGAGAAGAGTCAAGAATGGGAAAGATATCAGAGAGGGAACTTTGATGCCAAGTTTTTAAAGGAAAACTTAGGTGATGAATCCAAAGTAATTGTTGTTGCATAAGAGAACGATCACAACATGAACAGAAGCTTCACATTAAACAATGCAGTCTCATTATTAGGAGCTATATAATCATAAGGAGTCCAAACAAATCTTCTATTTTGAGTTTTCACTTGATTTTTAAATCCCATTGGATTTATGCCTTTAGGCACTGTTTTAGAGCTTCCCATGTTTAGAGATTCTAATTGTCAAGAGAAGACTGTCCACCCAGTTGTTGAATTTGCCCATGGATAAATCTCAGGCATTAACTCTTCACTCACTCCTTCACCATCTCACCCTCACTCACTTCCTCCATCACTAAACAACAAAGACTTCCATTTTCTTCCTCTTGCCACCAAATCTCACTCAGGTAACTTTTTCGATATGAATAAACGTGTATTAAATGTTGCCTTGTTTGCTTATTTTATTTTTCAAAGTATATTTGCCTTTATTATGTATTTGATCATATTTTTCATTATTTATTTGCATTGTGATTATTTGTGAGAGAAAGGAGGAAAAGATAATTTGTATATAATGCTGTGCTTTTATCATTGGATATTGAACACAAACATACGTGTCAATCAATTTTTAGTATCAAGTAAGTAAATAATTGTTTTAGATACTTTTTCTTATGCAGGATGCTTGTAATATTGTCATACAATAGAAATATCTGGGGGAATTAGATGTGCTTTGTCAATGAGCTGTAGGTGCATCGTAGTTGTATCTATTTAAACAAACAAACAAGGAAAAACAGGAATCCTATAGGCATAAGCAAATGTTTTAGGACCTATTAGTATGAGAGGTCAGAAAAAATTTTTCACACTTACGATTTTTGTTATTCCTTATTTATGTTCCCAGAGTGATTATAAGTAAACTCTGTAAAATGAAAGGATGTGTGCCTTGCTCAAGGAGGGGAAGTACTTAGAGTAAAAGGGTAATATCACACAGGAACCAATGAATAATTTCTCATGAGAGTACTATGTGAATATAAATTATAAAATATAATTTTTTCTACTTAATTCTGACAATCCTCCAATTAATAGGAAATTTGAAATGAAGGAGAAACAGATTTACTTTAAGTTAGAATTGTTTGTGATTAAAACATTGTCAATATAGGTCATGATTCTCTCTATAAGCCAGTTCACTGAGTTGGCAAACTACAACAAATGGACCAAATTAAGTCCACCAACATTTTTGGAAATAAAGTTTTATTGGAACACAGCCAAACTCATTCATTCAGGAATTATGTATGGCTTCTTCAGTACTCCATAAGCGGAGTTGATTGGTAGTCACAATAGAATCCTTATGACTCACAAACCTAAAATATTTACTATCTAGTTCTTTATAGAAAATGTTTGCCTAGACCTGACTTAGAGAATGGAGATGTTGTTGTATATTAAATACTTTATCATACTTTAAACTCATCCCGAAATAGAGTAAATTATAAAACCATTATCAAAACTTATGAACTCAGTATATTCCAGACACAAGTTGAATAGCATGTACAAATTTTAACATGGAGCAGTTTGCCATGCGTAAGTTCAAGAGTATGTAATTTATAAGTCTCTGTTATAGTACTGCTTTCTGTATAATAATGTTTTATGACTTAAAGCTGATGATGTATTGAGGAAAGTTTCAGTATATAGGCTGTTTTCTTTGCATATGCATAATACTTATAATTAACCTAAATTATTGATTATAAGCAAACATAAATCTGAACATGAAAACTCCAGTGATTCAGTAGACTTCTGTTTCTACTTGGCTGTGTAAAACACTTTTCTTTTGGGAAGTGCCTCTCCTTTGCAACTTGTGATTCTCTTGGGGCAGTTAATCATATAGCCCTAACTCACTGATGACAAAAGTGAGTTCGTAGCTCAAGCAAGACCCCATCAAAGTTCTTCTCAGGAACTGATAGGGATGTTGGTGCAGACACAAGTGCCTCTTTTCTATGAGATCACAGGTTGTAAGGACATTATAAACCCGGGGATTCCTGTGATTAGTTTTGCCTGAGATTGAAGCTAACCACATAGCAAGCAGAGTAGAGAGGTGAAAGGGACAGAACCCTAATGCTGTCCTGTAAATCTCTGCATACAACCATGTCTAAAGTAACCTTGAACTTTCTACTCACATCACTCAGTCATTTCCATTATTTGAATTAATCTAATTTGACTTGGATTTCTGTCTTTGCAATTGAAAGATAGCTGATTAACTTAGAAACAATTACCAGAGTTCAAGGGAAATTTTCTCATTGTGTATTATTCTTCATAAGTATTATTTTGCAAAATATGACAAATCATGCACCTTTACTTTTTCCTTCCAGTGATAAGCAATATCTTTCCATCAGAAAAAAAGAGAATAATTCAATGATATGATGCATATGAAAAGGTTTATCACAATATCTTACATAGCATAGGATCCCAAAACACAAATTTAGACAGATGATTTAAAGATGTGCTCATGACGATAGTTCTAAATGATTTATCTCAGAACTGGAAACATACCTGGAAATTTCAAATGATGTAACAAAAAGGGATGTGATTAGAGTTTCCTGATCTCCACAATATAGCAGAGAATGAGATCTGGATTTGAAGTTGTATTTATTCAATCATGTGGATAATAATTTCAAATACTATTATATTACAATATTTTGAATCTACTTTTACAAGTATGTGAGGGTATTCTTAGTTCTAGGCTTTGTTAAAGGCTCCAAAGAAGTATCTTCAAATATCCTCTGAGCTGAAGAAGTTTAAAATTTAGTTTTGGAGAAAAGATGTTTATATACAATAGGCATGTAAAGTAGGCAAAATGTGAAGTTGTCTACATGACATAATTTTAGTTGCACTTAAGAAAATTTCTGTTTATGGGATGGATAAGTCACAGGGATGAAAGGTACAGCATAGGGAATATAGTCATGGTAGCCACACTTGTGGTGAGCATGGAATAATGTATAGTTGTCAAATTGCTATGTTGTACACCTGAAGCTAATGTAACGTTGTGTATCAACTATACTTCAATTTTAAAAAAGAGGGAAAAAAAAAAAAAAAGAAAAGAAAATTCCTGCTCCAAACAAAATGCTCACAAACTTGGACACACTTTTTCTTAATAGTTTTATTTGTGCAGAGTTAAGGCTTTAAATGCCAAGTGACTTACGAGAAGGCATGTGGTGACTCACCTGCTCATTGATCACAAGTGATTAGTGAGAAATTCTTCCCTTAATAAAATTTGAAAGGGGCAAAAGCAAAACAAGAGTGATGCTGCAATTAGTTTAAATCACATTTTTTGTCCAAGGAAGACCTAATAACTAAGAATAACACAAGGCTACATGCCAGTCAGATTATAAAATCAGTACTCTACTAGCCATTTGTATTAGAAAAAGAGATCAGAGTATCTAATATATGATGGCAATTCAGGAAAATTTGGTGAAAACTGGACAATGAATAAAACTGCAATATTACTCATTAAGGGAAAAGTAAAAACAATAAAACCAGAAACTGTAACCTCTTTCCCCCAAATCTAATCTCTAAAAGGACCACATTTCTCTGAAAAATAATTAGAAGTCCTTGAAAAATATCCTGAAGATCTAAGGCTCATTGGAGGAATTACAGAGCAGGGTTTTATTGAAGGTTGAGTCTCACCAGTATGTTGATAATGGCAGCTTTGTGGGTTCAACAGGGCACCCTAGCCCAGCAGCGTAAAGCCGACAGCTCCCCTAAGTTCTCTGTCCTCAGAAAACTGCAGTTGCCTCCTTCTACAAGCCTGATAACTCACTGTCATGTGCAGAGATTCACACTTCCCAGTTAAACTCTGAAAGTTTCACAGGATTCTCAAAAAAAAATAAAATAAAATTTTAACATTAATTCCAGTGTACTTTTTTTTCTTTTAAAGATTTTATTTATTTGTCAGAGAGAGAGCACAAAGCAGGGAGAGCGGCAGGCAGAGAGGGAGAAGCAGACTCCCCACTGAGCAGGGAGCCCTATGTGACACATTCAATTCCAGGACCCTGGGATCATGACCTGAGCCACAGATGGACGCTTAACTGACTGAGCCACCCAGGCGTCCCGAGGATTCTCAAAATCTTTGATTGTTGGGGTTAGTGTAGAGCATGAAATCATCCATAATACCAGGCTTGCGAAAATGTAACACGGAGGCCACTGTGGGCAGGGAAGGTTCGGAGAAGGGAAGGTTCGGAGAAGGGCGTAGGCCTTTGGAATGCCTAGGCCTGCGTGACCACTCTGCCATAGGAATGCCCCAGGGAATTGCCTTCCCTGAAGCTTTCCTAGCCCAAACAACCAGCCCTGTGATCTAAGAGATGTATGCATTGTCCCCTAGGCTATGTTTAGCAGACAGTAGAACATGCAGATTAGCAAATCATATCTTTCCTATCTTTCCGGTAAACATCTCCTCCTAGTTCTGGTAAGACCCCTTGTCACACATCTCTGCTTGTGAAACAGTGATAAAAGATTTGTGATTATCCTGAAGGACCAATAAAGGCTGGAGCAAAGAAGAGCAAAGGGTCTTTGTCTCTGAGCATTGACCCCCTTGCCTTCTCTCTTTCACAGCAAAGTTTGGAGTAACCTTCCATCTGTTGGTACAGGGATTGGTGGCCATTCCTTTCATTTGATCCCTTTGAAATTCTGTAAGAAGCAAATATGTAACAAAAATATTAACTGCTAGTCTCACTTGGTGTGTATGGGAAAATCAAGGCTTGCCCAAGGTCACATGACAAAAGCTAAAAATACAAACAAACCACTATTAAAAATCTCCCCTGGGTCTCTATAAGAAAATACTCTTTAAATAGACCGTACTAAAAAATGCTTGTGTTTTGGTCTCAAAAGAACTTTCCATCAACTTATTTTCCTGTTTCTTGTAGTTACCATTATGTAGGAAGAGGTATATTTGTACCATGCTGGATTTTTAAGGGTTATATTCTAATAACTTCAAGAAAGAAAAATTGCCAGAAGAAAAATTCCCCAACATATATGTGTAGGTTGTTTTGACCTCTCGTTTTTGAAATGACTGGTGTGTAGTAGATACTAAAATATAAGCATAATTTATTAATATATTCCCATCACGTGATATTTAGATGTATTTCTACAGAAATAGAATGTTAATAACAGAGCATTAAAGCTTTAGATAGGCATTGTTAGGGGTATATAAGGAATACTTTCTAGTTAATATTGGGTAATCAATCAAAGAGTGAAGAATAAGAAAGTAAAGAAATAAAATGAACATCAGACAAGTGTGCTAGAAAGTCATACACACACACACATGTCTATTTAGATGAATGTTATTAATTCCAACTATAAATATTCAGTATTAATGACTAATATGATCACTGGGAGAATTTCCACCTACAGATTTCTACTTCTCTGGAATCCATCTCATCTCTCACATTAAGAATTTTATAGTCACTGTTCAAAATTTACCATAAAAAACAAATTCCTGTGACTCCCTTTATAATCAGCCATACTGACTTTTCCATGTGACATTTTTTAATTGTTTGTTTTCTTTCATTACTGCTGAATTTGAAATTATATCTTTCTGATACTATGGAGAATTCCTTGAGCAATTTTAATTCCTTTTTTTTCCCACAATTGCAAAGACCAGATGCTTGTACCAAAAGTAGCTTTGCTTTACAACTGAAATTATTTCAACCAAATGTTAATGCAGAACAACCTTCTAAATGAGACAAGGAATAACTGAGCGATGATTCCCTCTCTTTCCTCATTTCATTCTTCAATGTTCATCAGATAGTCTACCTCACATTTACAAAGCTCATGCTATTATATTAACCCAATGTGATTAAGAACAAAATTACTGCTTGTTTTCCTACAGTAAGTCAAAGTAAACTTAATTCCTGTGGTTTTTTTGTTTACTCACTCATGGCCTCTGGCATATCTGAAATGAAGGTAAATGGCTCTTTTGGTAGGTATGTGTTAACTAGGATTTCTTGAACACTATGCCATGCATTGTGCTAAGAGTTGTTTTATGCAACTTATTTAATTTAAAATCCCAAATATATACCCTGTGTGTTAAGGTTTACTATTATCCCTATTTTACAGATGAAAAAGTCAAGGATTATCCAGAGTACTGGATTCATTTTGTATGTCACTGAGATCTGAGAATTTTCCTTGATCAGAATGGCCCTAAGAACATCTTGCACTATTCCTGCACTCACAAAGACTGGTTTCTTTGTAGTAGATTGTATTATTGGTCCTAATTCATCATTCAGCTGTAAAAGAATGCTTCTTCCACACCTTTGCCCACGACTTCATGATAGGTGGCACATACTTTCTCATTATTTCTATTTGGTTTTGAACATATGATTTGATTTGGCCAGTGGGATGTTAGCAGATACAGAGGTAAGTCTTATACTTTTGTGTTCTGGGGATCTCCCAAGAGAACATGTGCTAGATAGACTTTCTACTTAAGTGTAGGGCCAATTTATGACTCTGGAGCCTGGAGCCAAGTCCAGCTGACTGACATCCTCAAACAAAGGTCCCCAGTGGAGCCCTACCTATATAAGCTACATAGCTTATTGTTTTATTTCATTAGATTTGGAGTGATTTGTTTGGCAGCACTATTGTGACAATAGCTAACTGATACACTGCTGTTGCCATGGGCTGTCACTGCTACCACTATAGGCCAAGAGTTGACTAGAGTGGTTGTTTCACATCCATTCTATAGCTTATGGATACAACATGATAGTGCCTTGCCTCAAGCTCAGAGATTTTTTTATGCTCCCTGTCCTGAGTCTTCCCTTGGAAACTTGCCTTGGAAACTGCTGGGTCTCCCATCTATGCAACACTCCATGAAGATAAACCTTGACCAATGGCAAATACAAGTGTCAAGATAAGATCTGTCCCTTTCTCCTATGGATAGATTGTCTAGGATAGATTGTCTAGCTAGAATATTAGTATAAGATAGGACTTTTCTGAGAATGTCCTAGGAAATCAATCTATCAACATGCCTGTGGACAGCTCAGTGATGCATTTTGTCTTTTTTTTTTTTTTCTCCTCTTAAGGATTCTGGGCTAAAAAAGAAAGATTAAGTTTGCCAGGTTCAGAGAATGTGAGCAAATGATAGTATTCAAACTCAGGTTTTTTGATTCCAAAGTCCAGGACCTAGTCATTGTGGTATATTGCACTATTTTAAATTGTTTTAACAATTTAAAAATATATATATTTTCAGGAAATTTGGTTAATTATTATCTAATGAGCAAGTATTGCGTTTAAGGAATTTGAAAGTAAGTCTAGGTAGACAGTTTTCTTCTTTTCATTTAGAATTCATTAGAATACTTCTTTTCATTTAGAATATTAGAGTAAGAGGATTTTGAAGTTAAACAGTAAGTTCAAAGGCTATCCACAGTAGTTACCCCTTATTCTTAAAAAAATAAAATAAATTATAGTTGAACAAATTTGGTACCTTCTTCTGTAGTTAGTAAAGTTCTGCTGTATTTGTTTTCTGAAATTCAGTTAACATACCAAATGACTTCAAAGGAATTCTCTTAGATATGTATTGTACGTGAATATTTGAAATATCGCAGATAATGTCACCACCCCAAGAAGTTCTTGTGGAATGAAATAGATATGAGAAGTAGGAATATGGTGGATGGAGGGAGTGGTAGGTATGTACTGGATGAAAATACTGCTCTTCTTCATGTAGTGGACTTGTTCTTTGGGAAGATACTATTGCAAAAAGGTTGAAGTGAAACCATTATTTTGATCTTGAAATGCAAAGACTAGAACAAGATTTCTTCCCAGAATCTGCTTGTGTGTTAGGGAGAGAAATGGGAAAGGAAGATTTCAGTAAGTCACCATAGATCATTCCGTAGTGATTTTAGCCTAATTGATTTTATTCAGTGATTCCCAAGCCTGGCTACAAATCTGGACTATTTGAAAAGCTTTTTAAATGCAGATTCCTTGGGCTTACTGCAAACTCTCTGAACTGTGGAAGATAGGATCACACTGAGAGCCTCTCTGTGGGGTGGGAAAATGGGGATTATGGGCTTTTAAAAAGTACCTTCCTGCTTTTATTGAAATTCAGAAAGCCAAAAAACCAATCTTTAGATAAGATGTTTTATGCATATAGTTGTATTTCCTTTCTGGTTCTGCCAAGTTTTGAGCAAATTTTATTTTGGTTTGTTTTTTTGTTTTTAGAGTGTCAACCTCTCAGCTCTACCGAGGGAAACAAGAAAAAGGATTTAGGTCCATAATTTTAAAGATAAATCAGCATATTCCTGGAGAACTAAGCTTGGTAGGATCCGGTCATATTTAATATTTCTTAGAATGAAAGTAAAACAATCTGATATGCATATTAATTGACAGGTACTGTGCTAAGCATTGTGTAAGTGTAAGCTTAACATAAATATTTTGTAGCTCTTTACAGATAAGAATGTTGAGGATCAGCCAGGCTAAGTAATTTACTAAAGATCAAACAACATCTAAGAAAGGAAACTGAGTCTAAACTTAGGTCAGGTTTACATCTCCCAGAAGCTCTTAAATACTAATTGTATTATTTCAGAATGAAAAGCACTCCAAAGGAGAAACATGACAAAACAAAAATATTGGGGATTCTTTCCAGAGTTCATGTATGGTCAAATCACAGCAAGATTTTTTTGTTTTAAACAGGAAAACCAGTGTGCCCTTCTTTAACTGTAAAAGCTATAGAACTGATCCTTGTAACTTAATTACTTTAAAAATAATCTATAATTACTTTATTTATTTATTTATTTATTTATTTATTTGACAGAGACAGCCAGCAAGAGAGGGAACACAAGCAGGGGGAGTGGGAGAGGAAGAAGCAGGCTCCTAGTGGAGGAGCCTGATGTGGGGCTCCATCTCAGAATGCTGAGATCACACCTGAGCCGAAGGCAGAGGCTTAATGACTGCGCCACCCAGGCGCCCCCATAATTTATTTTTTTAAAGTGTTTTGTTACTTTTTTTTTTTTTTTAAGATTTTATTTATTTATTTGAGAGAGAGAGCATGAGAGAGATGGACAGGGAGGAGGACCAGAGGGAGAAGCAGGCTCCCCACCGAGCAGGGACTCGTCCCAGGACCCTGGGACCAGGACCCTGGGACCAGGAACCAAGCCGAAGGCAGATGCTTAACCGACTGAACCACCCAGGCACCCCTATAATTACATAATTTAATAATTGCACGATTCACTTATTGAAATATGCCTTCATATTTGCATAATCAAAAGAAACCCTTACATCTTATTTTACTTATAAATTAGTACTTTTTAGGAGTGTATTGCTAATAGTAGTGTAATAGTCCATTTTATTCTTGGACTTTTCATTAGAACATTTTCCATTCTCTGTCACAGATTATTTGGTGTATGTTACACACAGTGTTCCATTTCACAGTGATTTTTTGGGGGGTGAATATATAAGCTACTTATTAGTTTTATATCACCTTTAGGAAAACAAATGAAAGCTACTCTTACATATATGGTGCCATTTCAGAATTAGATGACAAATGAATAAACTAAAACCTTCAAACCCATTTTCTGCAATAACATTGCATTGAGAGACATTTTGAAATATTGTACAGAATATTTACATAGAATATCAGCAAAAAGAATAGTTGTCTACATTTTGCATCAAATTTAGTCAATATTCTATGGCAGTCAAGAAATTTTCCAAATCACACACTGTCTCTTTCCTGTTCCCTACATAATAAAGCTTTTTTTCAAAGTTTAACTTAATATGATACTTTAATTTTAGTAACTTCATTTAGGAAAGTCACTGTTACTATTTTGAAGTGACATTGATTTCCCAGTGATACGCATATGATTACATTTTTATGAAATATGCCTTGCCATATGTTCTACATAATATTACCTAATTTTCTGATTCATACACTCAAAATGATACTTGTTTTCTTCATGAACCATATACTCAGCAAATTTTTATTGAAATGTACAATTTACAAGAAAAGTGTACAAAATTATATTAAATGTATAGCTTTGTGAATTCTCATCTGGTGAATACATACCATGTGACCAGTGTCCATAGCAAGAAAACAGAACATTACCCATGTCCCAGAAATTCATTTAAGCCATTATTGATCTCTCTGATAACCTTTATCCTGATTTCTAACACTTTAGATTATGTCTTACTGTTTTTGAAATTTATGAGTGGAATTATACATTAAGTACTCTTACTTCTGGCTTTTTTCATTCAACATTATATCTGTGAGTTTCATCCATGCTGCTGTTTGTAGTGATAGCTTTTTCATCTGCATTGTGTAATATTCCATTGGACAAATACATCATTATATTAATCCTTTAATTGATGGGCATTACATTCTTTCCAGTTTTTAGCTGCTATTTAAAATAATGCTATGAAAATTATTGTACATATCCTTTGGTTTACATATGTACTCATTTACATTGTGAATTTGCTGGGTCCCAGGTTTTACATAAATACAGCTGGAGTAGATAACTACCAATCCAATTTCCAAAGCCGTTTTTGTCAATTTCACGACCGTAAGCAGAAATGAGTGTTTCAGTTGTTCCTCATGTTGCCAGCACATGATACTGTCTGTCATTTTCAGGTTAACCATTTTGGTAAAAGTGTATAAATATAAAATTGTGGTTTTATGTTGCACTTCCTTGATAATTAATGACATTGAGTGCCTTGTCATGTGTACTGTAGCTGTTTGCATATTTTTTGTGATGTACCTGTTTCGTCTTTTGTCCAATTTTTTACTGGTTTTCCTACCTTTTAAAAATTGTCTTGTAAGAGTTCTTTATATATTCTGGACATAAATTCTTTTTGTAAGTCTTCAAAACTCTTCTCCAGCCTGTGGCCTGCCATTACACTCTCTTAATGGGATCTTTGGATAAAGAGCAGTTTTTACTTTTAATGTAGTGCAGTTTGCCACGTTTTCTCTTTATGGTTACTGTTTTTTGTACTGAAGAAATCTTGGACTATTCCAAGGTTATAAACTCTATATCCATAGTTTTTTTTTTTTTTTTAAGTCTTAACAGTTTTACTTTTCACATTTATGTCTAATCCATGTTGTTAATTTTATGTGTACCGTAAAGAATGGGTAATTTTAAAAATAGTTGATTTAGCATCATTTTTGAAAAGACCGTTCGTTCTCTTTCCATCGCACTGACAAGTCAGCTTTACCATATATTATAGGATTGTGAATCCTTTTCCATACTGGTATTTTCATTTTTCTACCTACCAGTTCAATGCCATCTTAAATACTGAAGCATTATAATAGTTCTTGTCTGCTTTTCCTGCTTTTCTGTAAGTTTGCCTTGATTATTCTTGGCCTTTGAAATTAAATTTCATAATTGGCTGTTGATCTTTAAAAAATATATCAGCTGAAATTTTGATTGGGATTACACTGTATCTGTAAACTAATTTAAAGAGACTTGACATGTATCCCTCCATGTAAAGGCCTCTTTAAATTTTGTACTTCTCAATATGAGTGTTATACATATTTTTCCATTGGATTTATTAGTAGGTGTTTGGTGTTTTTGTTTTAAAATTATGAAGGAATTTTAAAAATAAAGTATTAGTATTTTCTATATTAGATTTGCTATGTTCACTTATTATTTCTAATAATTATAGATTCCTTTAGACTTTCTACACACACATTCATGTCCTCTGAAAAGAATGGTAATTTATTTCTTCCATTCCAGTCCTAATGTCTTACAGCACTGGATAGAACTTCTTGTCTAATTTTGAATTAGACGTGATGACAGAGAACATCTTTGTGTTCCTGTCTCAGGGAAAAGTTGTCACCATTCTGTGTGATGTTTGCTGGATGTTCTTTTGCAGATGCTCTTTTTTCAGATTGAAGAAGTTCCTTCCAATTCCTAATTTTCTAAGAATTTCATTGTGAGTGTTAACTGTGTTCTCCACACTTTTCCCAACTCTCCAGCCGATCTTTGCCTTTTCAGCCCACTTGGAAAAAGTGTTCTCTTCAGATGCATTTTATTTTCTTCAAGTCTCACTGCTTCTATAGTTCTCCAATGTCTATGTAAACATGACATTTTAAATTTATCTCACTTTATCCAGTGCAGGAGGATCGTTGGGCAGCTGTAACCTAATCCATCCTGCCCAGAAATGGACTCCATCTTAATATTTCAAAACTTTTGTCATTTTGTTCAATTATTCTCTATTTTAAGTTCCACATGGGCAAATTTTTATTTCTTTACCTTTCACAGTAGCATTTATTCTCTTACTGGGGGAATTTTGAGACAAATACTTTCATGACATTTATTTTTTTATAAATTTTTTTTTGCTTTCTCTTTTGATGCTGCTTTTTTACTTTTTTAAAAAAAGTCCTTTATTAAGTGAGTTATGTTTTCTTACCTAATACTGAAGGGCAATATAGAATACTGGCTTTCAACCTTTTTCGTCTGCTGTTACACATGTGAAGGATGACATTCATTTGTATATCACATTCCATTAGCATACCTGGAACATCATATAATTCTCATGCCAGAAGTATGAGTCTGGCTCTAATTTTGTATTTCTTATTTCTCTCCTGTTGACACTTCAATTAGTAGAAATTATGGTTAAATTATTGTTATTTCTAGGATTTTTCTGAATTATCATTTTTGTCAGTAGAAGTTATATTTTGATAGAAAGATGAGCTCTCTTGCCATGTCTTAGTGCAAAATTCCATCCCAAGCGCTTACTATACCAAATGAGCTGAAGTCACAGTTTTTCTTATCACAGAAATGAAAACACCAAAATATATTTATGTCAGATGGACTGTCATTATACTCCCAAATAGAAGTGGCTTATAGAAGGATCTGTTGCAAAGACCTTCTGTACTCACTGGAGTCAAGGTGAACAAATTAGAATGATTTATCCATCAAATATACTTATGATAAAATAAATGAAAATTCTATGCTAAATAAATGCATGCTGAATTAAAATGATTCTTACTGATATCTAGGCCTTTAGAATATTCCTCAGGGTTTAGTCTATTTTTGCAAAAGTCACTGAAAATGTTAAATATTGGAGCTAAATTTTTCTCTGAGAGTTCTTTTTCAGAAGTTTAATTGTTAAAAAAAAAATGAATGGTATGCTTGATACTGATCTGACTTGAAATTGGCCACATCTCAAAATGATATTTTTCAGATTAATTTTTAAAGTAATGAATTATATAGCCCCGTATATGTAGTGAGGTAACTACAATGGTAATTTCCCTTTAAACTGTATTCTCATCTGTGGCAGGCACAGATGTCTCGTGATTCTTGTACTATTGAAAATGAGAATTTTTTTTGTTCTTGTTAGACCATAATCATATCAAATCATGCCCACAGTCCCTCTTCTAGAATTTTTTCTCTTAGTCATAAAGTATTTATTGAGGCTCTCCTATTTGCCATGTTACATCCTATGAGAATCATATCCAAAGTGTAATGTTTGACCTCTGAATTCAAGAAAATTACAATCTTGTTAAAGCTTGTATACTTATATAAAGTGCAAAATAGGCAATCTGATATAGTGTTTCTCAAAATATAGTTCTTGGAAGATATACATTTATTGGAAATATATATATGGAAAATCTACATATGTACATATATAGGATTATCTGGATAGCTTGCCAAAGATGTTGATTCTGAGGCCCTCTACAGAAAAAAAAAAAGATCAGAATATCTGAGTTAGTCCTAGGCATATGCACTTTGTACAGTTTATCATTTATTTTGCTGTATGTAGAAAACTTGAGGACCATTGGTAAGGCAGGAAAAGCTTGGAACCAGACACATCAAATTCAAGAATATCACATCTTAATTAAATGTCTGATCTTCAGAAAGTTATTTAGCCTTTCTCTAGCTCCTTTTCTTATATGTAGAATAGGGATAACACCTACAGATGGGATAATTAGATGTAAGGAATATATACTGACCAATATACACCATGTTAAATAGTAATTGCTCAGTAAATGCTATTACTAATATGCTTTAAAGAAAAATGCTTGAAACTCAGGAGTGGCCCATGGAAGCTTTCCATTGTTGACTAGGATAGTATAGCTTGTAGCAAACATGTCCCCACCAAACAGCTAGAAAAATCACCAAAGGCATTAGAGAGCT
Organism: Ursus maritimus; assembly: GCF_017311325.1. NCBI lineage: Eukaryota > Metazoa > Chordata > Mammalia > Carnivora > Ursidae > Ursus > Ursus maritimus. Next base: position 68,524,408 of record NW_024425563.1, on the reverse strand, counting down.
ACTGAAACCATTAAGACTAGAGAGTCAAAGATTCTAGAAAGAGAGGTATAGGGGTGAGGTGATTTTTGCAAGTAGTATTTCCAGGGGGACATTGCCAATTCTGAGTGAGGGAACTGGGACATTCATCTACAAACTTTTGCTTTGTCATTGATTAACAGATGAGAGTGTGGGAGCTAGGGGACTTAATTTCTCGACAGTTCTGGACTACCATGTGCAAGGGCAAATACAGCTTTGGAGAATGTCCTGGGACAAGGAGGTGCAGATACCAGCAATGAAAAGAACTAGAGGTCAGCTGGAGTCCACCAAAGTGATTAAGCCAGGGGGAGATGAACCAGATGAACAAGCCTGGTTAAACTCCACACTAATATTCTCATTTACCCATACCCTATGTTAAAATGATCCTGTCTTTTCATTATTTCTCTTAAGTAGTAACCAGTGACAATTTGTGGTGGGACTAATTGTTTCAGAACCCACAACTGATACTGATCATCTCCCTCCTCAACTACTCCTAGATTCCTTTCAACCTAAGCCAGTACTTTTGCTAGCCTGGTGGAGACCTACACCTTCATAACTCAAAGATCTGAGCTCCAGGGGTTATTATGCCCTTTTTAGGCTATGGTTGCTATAAATGCCCATTCCTAGCTATTACTGAACATGGAAGCAAAACAGTCACCCCAGTGAATCTCTCAAGTTTTAGACATACCTGCTTCCATTATGTAGCAGCCACTCTGTTTCCTCATGATAATCAGGGCCAATTAGAGTGGTTAGTACAGTAACTCCTTTCTTTGGTGCTTTCAAGCACATCATATGACTAGGTGATGATTCACAAGTTACTGGATCCTCGGGTGAAACAATCTTTTCTCATCCCAGGCCCCATGCTGACCAAAGAACAAGGACTTCTAGTAAAGCAGAGCCTAAACTTATGTGGATAGAAAACCAACAAACAAAAAAACCCCAAATGTCTCAAGTTAATCACTTGGAATGATGGTGAGAGCAATCCCTTTTACTTCCATCCTTTGGGTGTGAGAACTCAGTATTCTGCCGACAACAGCACCATAAATATACCCTGACTGCATGTCATCCCCATGCTAGTGTTTGAGCTGGCCCTGTAAATGGCTATAAGAAGTGATACGTTATATGGAAAACCAGTGGATCTCTTGGTATGAAGCAATGCTAGGCAGTATTACACTATAATTAGTCAGACATTCTGTGAGTTCTGGGTCTCAGCTGGCCAAGGCTCTGAGGGTAGAAAAAATAAGCCCATAATTGGAATATGCATCAGTCTTAATAAGGACAAATTGCTGCCTCCTCTAGGGAAGAAGGGTCAGATGTATTCAACATGCCATCAAGAGCTGGGTGGGCTCATAAGGGGTGGTACCACATTGAAGATTTTGTGTCAGTGTTTGCTGCTATTCAGTTAGACACTCAGCAGAAAGGATAGATGATGGTCTTAGTGAAATAGACCGTATGTACTGTTAGGTGTGTGCACTGCCCCCATCCTGGCCACCATAACTATTCCATTCATGTGCACATCGTGTAACCCTGGGATGACTGAAAAAAGGAGGCCGGCTAATCTCTACCAGATAAGTCATGTTATCCATCTGGCTGCTCATAGCCTCTGCTGTAGTGGGTGTTCTTGGGTGGGCATTGATATGAGATACCAAACATATACTTTTCTTACAGTTGTCTCTAGTAATTAGTTGTGAACTCTATGAAATGGCAGTTCTGGTGCTTGAAAACTTGAGAAATGAAGTGATATGTAACTTTCAGAGCATACAGTATTAGCAAGGAAAGAAAAGGTAGAGCAAGTAAGAAAATCAAAGAAATTTAATAAACCCTAAAGAAAACCCTGAAGAAATTTAATAAACAGTTAGGTCCTCTCCAGTGCTTTCACAACAGGCACATGAATGAAACAGCCATGGTGGCAAGAATGGAGGCAGTGCATCCATCTAACAGGATGTGTTCTGTTTCACTGATCAGCCAGAGAAGGGCAGAAGACCCTGAGTTTGAGGAATCTTGTGCCAAGAGGTGGTAGAAAATTACAAAAGAAGACGTATGCCTTCACCTCTCTGACAACTTAGCACAGAATGGGGGCTCAATATGAGAAAACTGCGTTAATTCTTCTCACCTAGTCATCCTTCTAATACCATGAGGCCATTTAAGTAGCATGAATGGTACAACACTTTCCTCCATTAAATCAATACCCAAATCACTTAGTGCTTTGTTATGAAATGCCCTTTCAAATGTATTTCCACATATATTTATTTCCATGGCACTGAGGAAATTTGCAAGTTTTGGAGCCAGACAAACCAGGTCCAGATTTTATCTCTGTAATTTGACAAGGTTTTTAAAATTGTCTTAGACAACTAATACAGAGCCAGTCACACACCTAAATACTAATGAATATAATTATCAATGTTATTATTTATCAGAGCCTTGAAGAAATTTAATAAATAATTAATTCCAAAATTGCCACTGTATACTCTAGAAAGAAAAAAAAATCCTTCAACATTTACAAGATAAATTTTATTTTATTTTTTTAAAGAAATAGATTAAATGTCACTATTTACATGTTTTGTACTGACATTTCCAAAGGAGGCATATTTGGCCTGAAGGTTCTGAGAAAACAAGACCTTTACATTATTTATTTTATAGTTTTCTATTCCTTCGGTCAAATCAGGTATGTGTATCAGTTGCTGCTACTTCCTCAAGGGTGGTTTATTTATCAGGCCAGCTGGACGGAGCTCAATACTGACTTTTAAAATGAAGAAGGAAAGTTAATGTTCTTTCCAGAGTAATACCTACATCAATATTTCAGTCATTCACCCAGGTCATGTAAAGCTGCAGTTTAAAATTCCCAACACAGCATGGCTTAGACATTTTATGACCCCAAGCATTCAGGGCAGTTGACTTATTAACCAGAAGATAGTGTTTAACCTCTTGTGGTTCTCACCAGGCAAATGCATTCCAGCTTGTCAAATTCAGCTCTTTATGCATTCTTAGAGGCTGAGAAATTATTGAAAAATAAAGTAATTTTCCCAGGCTTTATTATAACTGCTCCACCATTCTGTCAAGGTGAGGCTTGCTTTAGTATTTATACATACATATGAATAATTTCTGCTGAATGCAAACAAAAGCAGCAACAGTTGTTCTTTATGTCATTTGACTGTAATGCTTTTAAGATCATGAAACATAATATATTACATAGTCAAGGCATAAAATATTAGTTAAAATTCTTTGGTCAGGGCTCATTTACAGAGACTATAATGCTCTGGAGCAGGTTTGAACAGAGACAGATTTATAACTGGGTATTTGAAGGCTTATAGAATCTTTGGAGTAGCTGAAGAAATAGTGTTAGTGTAAAATCAATACTTGAGGCTAACTTTTCTGCCATGGACTGTGGACAAGCAGACCAACTGGAAAGATTTCTTTCATTTCTGTCATTCAGGGCCAGCCCTGAGGAACTCTGTTGTGTAGTGGTTATCAACTTTTTGCTGGTGCCAGAATATCATGCAGAAAAAACACTTCTCTTCCTCTGCTAACTATAAAACAGAGCACATTTTTTTCCTCTTTGGTTAACTGGCCATAGGGAACTTCCTGTAAGACCAAATATGTAGTTAAAGCCAAGTAGAAAGAACAGGGACCCTGAGGACTCTTTTTATATAAGTTATTATGCTTTTTGATCTGCTAAGACCCATCCCATGTTCAGTCTTCATTGAATGATGACGTGCTCCATCACATGATTCAGTGGATCAAACAATACTCCATCCATCATGAGCAGTTTGAGTGCTATAATCCCTTGTATTCTGTGGCCCAATATTCAGTCTTTACTGAGGTTCAGTAGTGAGCAAGAAGCTGACTTTTCAAACCAAAACTGGTCATCATCAGAAGAAGACACGGTCTTACTCCAAACCCTAAAGACATTCTGCACCATGGTTCTTCTCTGGGATTGCCAAGAGGCACCATATAATACTTTTACATGTCACATGCTCATTACCACTGGGACTGCTTTGTTATAAGGCTCAAGTGGTAGGAAAGCTTATGCCATAATTTGGACCTGCTGCAGACCCTTCTTTTTCTTTGGGCATGACTTATATCTGGCAATCTTTTTTGTTTCCCAGTAAATGGGTAAAATGGTGAACGCAGGTGTGATCTGCATTGCTTCTAAAATCTAAAGCACAGTATGTGCTGCTTTCTTGTACAGTGTAATGTGCAGCAACTTTTCTCTCACTTGAGAGGGAATATTTGACATGCTTCAGACCAATGGACTACTAGATATTTCACTGATGTGCAAGATCCTGAATATTGATGGGATTTATTGTCTGTCCTTTCTCATGCTATGTTTTAGGCATTTGTGATTTCTCCCATTTTATGCTCATCTGATCCATCTAACATAATATCAATATAATGAATGGTGTGATGTTCTGTAGGATATCAAAACTATCTCTTTGGACTCTAAACTAGAGCAAAAGAATTGACATAGCCCTCCTTGCACAATAATCAAAAGATTATTTTTAATTACTGGAGTAAGGAAAAAGCATATTTTAAGTCAATAGCTACATATCAGGTACCAAGAATATATTCATTTGCTACTGGAAAGATAGTTATACTAAGAATTTGAGTACTCCAAAGAATGTGAAATTACTTTGAATTTCTGCATGTGCTATTTTTCTATCAAATTAATCTATTGCCTGATCATTATAAGCCCATGTTAACTGGTAGGTGACATTAGTGTTCTGGAATTCTGGGGGTTAGTGTTAGGTCAGATCTAGTATCTAATTATCTTCAGATTTCTCTTTTCCTAGTGCAAATATTGATAGGTACCACTGGGTAAGACTTAGAAAAAGACTCTTGTTATGGGGTCCCTTTCAGTCAATGAATTCCAAGTCTAGCAACTGGCTTATGTTTTGAGTTTCTGTCCATAGGTCTGGAATTGTTTGCCTTTTATATGTTATTCAACAATAACCATTTATTTTATTCCTACAAACTACATGATTAATTAGATTTCACTGCAACTGTATGTGTGTATGTAAACCCTGATTACTACTCAGTTTCAGGCTTATTATGGAAACTGACTCACCTATCTCTGACAGTTAAATACTCTCACCTGGTCCCTTGCTTCTCATTCAGGAGAATCCATCTATTTTGATTATGAATAATAGAAAAGAATTTTGGTCATCCTCATCCAAAGACAATAAAGAAATAAAGGAAAAACCAATATAACATTCTGGCAGATGACAAAAACTCACCAGAAATATTGTCAACACTAAACTATATTCTACTAAAATTATTGAAATGTAATTATAAAAGAAGTACTCCTTAAACATTCAGACAAATATACTGAATCTCTTGGAGGCAAAAGAAAACAGTTTCATGTTAGATATCTTCTTATGACAAAATTCTGCATCAGGAAAAAGGTATTCAGGATACATAGGGGGAAGTGTGTGAACCAAAGATATTTTACACCCCTAACCCAGCTGTCTAGTGTAGAGACTATTGGTCATTTTGAGTATATAGAAAATTAGGGAATATTGTGTTCATAAGCCCTTCCTGAAGAATCTACTAGAGCACAGTTTTCATCCATACAAACACTTATAAAAAAAAATCAGTAAAGAGGGTGGTAATGAATAATGAATATCTTTAATGGTAAAATTTTGACTAAAAAAAAAAAAACTTGAAATAAAAGTAGTAGAATGGTTTGTAAATGTTAAATGTCCTGACAACATAGAAATGACAGCTAACAAAACTGGCATAATAAGGGGAGAAAAGGTGGAAAGTCAAAGTATATCCTTTAAAGCTGACAAGTAATAGGTTAACCATACATATAAGAGTACAAAGATAAAGAGGTACAAAAGTACAGAGAAAAATCATGTTACTGTGTTACTAAAGAAGGTTGCTAGGTAGAAGATATGGAGAAAACAAGTTGCATAGCACATGGTTTTCCATTTCATATGAAGGTAAAAGTATACAGTTAAACCCTTGTTTTATAAATACAAACTAATTATCAGAAAAGCAACAATAAAAAAGGGACAGAAAATAGTCCATATAACATTAGATAAATGTTAGAACAGGAACCAAACTTACTGTCATACCAATAAACATTCTTTTTTTTCTAATTTTTTCTAATTCAATTAGAAGAAAAATATTTTAAGTTGTTTTTCAAGGCAAAATCGAGTTCTATGTTGTATGAAAGAAATGTATCTTAACTGAATTAGAGATATTGAAAAATATAAACATACCAAAGTAAACTAGAAAAAGGGAGATGAAAAATAGCAGATACCTTCCACTCTTCCACAGGATGATGGAAGTTGCTAAAATTTTAATGTATCCACACATCCTTTAACAAAGCACACAAGAAACAAGAAAATAAAATACGTGTCACTCATCTACCATACGTAGAGGATAGCTAGGATAACTAGATGACCAAAATCTACAGTGTTCATGAAAATGAACAATAAATAGCCAAGACCAGAAGAATTCTCCCTAGAACCCACTCCACAGCCAGGGTCAGGTGGGCACTCTACAGAAAAGAGGAGACTGTGCCTGGGACTGCACTGGTGGAAAACAGGTTATGTCAACTGTTGCCATTCTAATTGGGAAATACTGAGCATGAACTTTAAAACTTGTGGCTACTGGGAGTCAAAAGAAGGGGTTTAGAAGTGAATGGGACTAAATATGATAGTCTTGAGAAGTCACCATCTCTGGAGAAGGAGACACCCTACCGAGAGAGGGAGATGTCCTTTGGAGACTGGATGATGATGAAAAAGACGGATGAAGATAAGAAAGGGCCATACTAAAACAAAATATATACCAAAAAATTAGGAGACAGAAAAAAGTACTGTTTATTTAAGACACTCATCTCACTGTCTTAATAGTAGATGGCACAAAGGTATACAATGTGAAAACAAAAATAATGAAGGAATTGTTACCTTGAGAACTGACCAGGCAGAATTTAGACTTTTAGAATAAAAGTACTAAATGAAAAGTAATAGTAATGCTAAAGTTTACTGTTCACAAGAATTATATATAATTATGCATACCTATATTCCAAATAGTATAGCATAACCTTAATAAAGCAGAAAGTATATTTGTAAAGCCCAGCAGACATCAATACACTGGTCATGGAAGGTTTTATTTATTTATTTATTTTATTTTTATTTTTTAAAGATTTTATTTATTTATTCGACAGAGATAGAGACAGCCAGCGAGAGAGGGAACACAAGCAGGGGGAGTGGGAGAGGAAGAAGCAGGCTCATAGCGGAGGAGCCTGATGTGGGGCTCGATCCCAGATCGCCGGGATCACACCCTGAGCCAAAGGCAGACGCTTAACTGCTGTGCCACCCAGGCGCCCCGGAAGGTTTTAATATATACTTCTCAGTCTAAAGAAAAGTGGATACAAAAATAAATTAGGATATAAAAGACTTAAACAACTTCAAAAATGCTTATCTTATGACTATATAGCAATCTATCATAGGGAATGATATTCTTTTTCATTGAACATTCACAAGTTGATCATATATATAAACATAAAGAGATACAAAATTTAAAAACTAGAAATAAGGGTATTATGCTCTGATCGCAACTTAATGGAAGCAATAATTATTGACAAAACCAAATTAATCAAGCCATATACTTTGATTAATGCAATGTACCGTGGAGTATATTTTGCTTCAAAAAATGTTTTCTAAAAGCTTAAAAAATAGTAAATTCAAAGGGACAAAGGGGAATGTTTGAAGATACTTTCGCTGGCAAAGGTTGGTAGAATTTGATAATTTTTAAAAGTAATAATAATCAGGGCACCTGGGTGGCACAGTTAGTTAAGTCACGGACTCTTTGTTTCGGCTCAGTTCATGATCTCAGGGTCCTGAGCCCCACTTGGGCCAGCAGATGAGGGGGCGTGTCCCTTTCCCTCCCCCACGGCCCCTCCCCTCACTTGTGCTGGCCCTCATGCTTTCTCTCTAAAATAAATAAATAAAAATATTTAAATAAAAAATAAAAGTAATAATAATGAGGGATCTCCACTTCCAGTCATGACAAACTAACTAGTTCTAAACCTATGCTTCTAATGTAAATAATGAGAATATTGAACAGAATATATGAAACAACTGTTTTCAGATATTGGACAACAGGCAGTACAGGACTATTATCCCCAAGAAAAGGTAACAAATGGAGTGATCCCTACAATTGCTCTGACTTTTTACTGGAAGCATAATAGAAAAAGAAGGAACCCAAAAAGAACATGGAAGACCTGCTGATTTGAGAAGATAGAGATGGTCTGACTTTTAGAAACTTGCCCAAAGACATACCACAAGAAAGTGGTGGATTCAACTCTAGGAAGTATTCAGCCCTAGGTGCTCCAGCTTTAGAGTTATGCCCTTTACTGCTACTATATCCTGCATATATTGCACTCTGGTATATAGGATCTAATGCTATCAATTACAATCCAAAATTCAAAGCTTTGTTGAATTTTCTCTTGAAACCTGAATAAGATAGTAAATTCAAGACAAGAAAAAAAAATAATGACTTGCTTTGGCAAATTACAATGTTTGCTAACTTTCTCATGGTTATAGACACATTGTTGTCATTAGAAGCCAATTTTGTCCTACTGAACCAGAGTATGCCCTATAGCTGCATCAATAGCATAATTAAAGAGCTTTTATTGAAAGATGGTTTCATGTGTCATGAAGAATTTAGTTAAGCTTCCACAATCTGAGAATAGCATGTTGATCAATCAAGTTTATAGCACAATGGGCTGACAGACCATATAGAGTCGACTAATGCACTTCAGATAGCTTATTTGGAAAGTCAGCTGTGCACTTGTATGCAAGTATTCATGCACTTCTGCTTTCTCAGGAAAAGTTCTAACATCAAACTTGGACAGGGTTCTGATACTGAAGTCGACAAAATGTACAGCAAAATAAAGTGAAACCTGCAATAACAAGCAAGTAAGACATCAGTGAAAATAGTGGAGCAAGGACCTTCAGAAATCCTCTCATCCACGAAGCAACAAAAACAATGGCAAAACTTACTAGAGTCAATTTTATAAGAACTCTGAGAATTGAACAAAGGCTCGTAGCAATCCGGGGAACATTTATTCAAGAAAAATAGCTGAATCTCCGTAAGAACAGTGATTTTGTGATATTTTAGGTTGCTCTGTTTCCATCTTCTATTCCTTAACTCCACAATAGCCTTAAAAGAGATCAACTTGAGTCACTGGAGAGGGTAGAATGGAGTTGGAGTTTCTCCAAAATCCCAATCCCAGAGAACTGTCATTATTTGACAAGTCTGGTTGGTTCAAAGGAAGATCCCATTTTCAAGCCTTTTTCTTTCTTTCTTTCTTTCTTTCTTTCTTTCTTTCTTTCTTTCTTTCTTTCTTCCTTCCTTCCTTCCTTCCTTCCTTCCTTCCTTCCTTCCTTCCTTTCTTTCTTTCTTTTTCTTTCTTTCTTTCTTTCTTTCTTTCTTTCTTTCTTTCTTTCTTTCTTCTCTTCTTCCTTCTTCCTCTTCCTTTCCTTTCTTTCTCTTTCTTCTCTTTCTCTTCTTTTCTTTCTTCTTTCTTTCTTTTCTTTCTTCTTTCTTTCTTTTCTTTTCTTTCTTCTTCTTTCCTTCTTCCTTCTCTTCTTTCCTTCCTTCCTCTCCTCCCTTTTTCTTTTTCTTTCTTTCTTTCTTTCTTTCTTTCCCCTTCCTTCCTTCCTTCCTTCCTTCCTTCCTTCCTTCCTTCCTCCCTCCCTCCCTCTTTCTTTCTTTCTTTCTTTCCTTCTTTCCTTCTTTCCTTCTTTCCTTCTTTCTTTCCTGATTCAGAATTGGCCTAGTGCTAAAAGCCTTTTACCTGGGGCTGTTTGTAAAAAATATCAGAGGCAATTAATTAACATCATGAATGCCTGAGGCAGTGGAAAACAGTTGGGGAAACGACAGACTAATAATCAAGGAACTTTAAATGAAAAGCAGGGGGTTTTGAAAAGGTCCTACATATTCCTAGGACTCTAGAAGGCCATACGTATGCATAACACTGTGCGCCTGCCAACAGCTGTATATAGCTTAGTAAAGTACTGAGAAGACCCTAAATTCTCACCTCAGACTTTCACCTCAGGCTCTGTACAAAAAGGAAATAAAGGGTAAAGCAGCATTGTCAGGTGCCTGGCTGAGTGTGAAAGGTGTGCCCAAATACACACAGTCCCTTGGCAACCTGGTAGATCTAGTCATTGTAGGCATTTAAGGAAATTTCTGTCCAATCTCTAGCAAGTAGAGATTTTAGTGGTCATACATGGCAAAGAATACAGATTTCACAGGATTATTTCAGTAACATCATGAGATAACAACAACATCAAAAACAATAAACCCTCTGGAGGGAGAAGATCTAAGTTCCACTGTCATCATATTAATTATTTAAAATGTCCAGGTTTCTAGACGGGGTGCCTGGGTGGCGCAGCGGTTAAGCGTCTGCCTTCGGCTCAGGGCGTGATCCCGGCGTTCTGGGATCGAGCCCCACATCAGGCTCCTCCACTATGAGCCTGCTTCTTCCTCTCCCACTCCCCCTGCTTGTGTTCCCTCTCTCGCTGGCTGTCTCTATCTCTGTCAAATAAATAAATAAAATCTTAAAAAAAAAAAAAAATAAAATGTCCAGGTTTCAACCGAAAATTATGAAACACGGGAAGTAACAAGAAAGAAAAACCCAAGCACAAGCTAAAAAAAAAAAAAAAAAAAAAGGCAATCAATGGAAACTGTCTCCGAGGAAGTCCAGACATTGGGCTTACTAGACAAAGACATCAAATCAGCTGTTTAAAATATCAGAGAACTAAGGAAACCATGTAAAAAGAACTAAGTGATAGAATAAGAACATTATATCACCAAATAGATAATATCAGTAAAGAGAAAAAAAAATATATAAAATAGAACCAAAAAGAATTGTGCAATTGAAAAATATAATGACCAAAATGAAAAATTCACTCAATGCTTAGCAGCAGAATTGAGGCAGAAGAAAGAAGAGTTCAATTGAGATGACCCATTCTGAGGGGCAGAAGGAAAAAAATATAAAAATCAACAGAATTTCAGAGACTTGATGAGATTCTGAGCCAAGAGGCATGAAAAGAGGCTGATGAATCAATTTGAGAGAATTTTTGGAATGAGATGCATTTGGAAAGGAGCTCATGTCCTCACCAGTTTCTACCCAGAAGCCAACCATACTCTAGCATTCTGAGAATCAGCAACCTTGGCATTAATACTGACATCATAGTGAGAAACTATATTGTGGCTACCCTTCCCAAGTGGCTTTACAAGCTGCAGAAAACTAGAGCAACTGGGAGCTTGAGCAGGAGATGCTGACATGTTTTGTAAAGTACCCATGTCTGGGAACCATCAAAAATCATTATTTATTTATTTATTTATTTATTTCTGGAAATCAATCTGATATGATCTCATGCTGCTGTAATGTACTTAAGAAAGAATTGCCTGTTTAGGACTCACACACCTAGTATGATCTAAAACATGTGGGTTACATTTAGAGAGAATACTTGCACAGAAACTATTTTTAATATCAAGTAAATATTAATCCTGACATTTCAGGGAGAAAAAACTCTATTCAGCCTTTAGTGTTTTCATTATAGCAATTGATTAAGAAGGGAATAGAAATATTTCATGTTTCACAGGTATCTGCTACCTTCTGAATAAAACTTATTTTTCTAGGCAACGTAAAGAAGTACTGGTTTTCTTTAAAGTAATATGTCAGGAGACTTGTCCCTTGAATATATGTGTATGCATGTATATTATGTTTCTTGGAAATCCTTCAGCCATTCACTCTAGTTTTGTTACTACCAGGAACTTTTAAGGAATTTTAGCTTTCATTATTTTTTTTATTACTGGAAATATTCTGCCGAAAAGAATACTTTGCAAACTGCTGCAAAATACTGCCAATTATAGCCCAGAACAACAATGTGTTGTTGTTTTCCATGTTCCACTTGAAACCTGAACTTTAAAATATAGCAGTTACAGGAAACATAGATGGAACCACATTATTTTATGATGTGACTTTAGATGACCCAAGACATCAAGTTACCAAGGGTGATTTCGTGCCTAGATGCTTTATAGCACACATAACAATGTTGAAACTGTTCCCTTGATGGAATAGATTATAGTACTACTACTAACAACACTAGCAACAAAATGACAGTAGTACTTACCATTCATCAAGCATGTGCTCTGTGACAAGTTCTTGGCTAAGCACTTTTCCTGAATATTCACATTTAATCCTAATAACAATCCTATAAGGTAGGGATTTATTGTTGCCGTCTTATAAATGTTTTAACCTAGTTATTTAGAAAGCAAAATGGAAACAAATGCTTATATTAACTAACACTCTACTGGGCAATTCAAGCAGGAAAGCAAGAGTCAGTGAAAAGAATAGGGAGGAAAACAGGGAGAATAAATATGAGAGAGTATATGAGTGAATTGGTCATAGTTTCATGACAAAAGTCCTACAGTTCATCTTCAGAGAGGCTGTATGAAGCTGCTCTATCTCTAAACAGTACAAAAGAGAAGAATGTGGGAAGAAATTACATGCCTGATCTTATCTTCCATTGGTCAAAGTTTGGAGCATTAACTCTCCCACACATCTAGGTTTTGCATACTTGGGCACCAGCTAGATTCTGTGATATCTCACATGTAAGAGTCCACTGGAAAGTTCCCACTGGGAAACAAGAGGCATGTGGCATTGGTATAAGGTGAAGCATTGTTGTACATGCCCACAAGTGAAGTTCCCTTGTCTTCAAATGCATACTAGGGATAGATACACTTAGCCACTATTCAAACTCTCACATTAATTCTCTGAAATGTGGTGTAAGGGTGACTGATAGGAAGGACCAAGTAGAAGATTCTGAAACTGCCTCTCTGCCAGTCAAGATAGCAAATCAGAAGCAATACCAGAGTTAATGGCACCATCAGAGAGCTGAAGGGTGAAAGATGGTTCCCTGTTGTATTCCATTCAATTCATTAGACTGGCCACAGCGGGAAATAAGAATCATGATAGACGACAGTGAACTATAATAACCAGGTGGTAGTCCAATCACAAATACCTTGATATATTTACCAAGATGATCTACATAGACTCTGGCATGTGGTTTGTAGCTATTAATATATTTCTCTTGATTCATATCTATAGGAAAGTTCAAAATCAATTCATTTTTTTGTGGTATCTTTTATTTGTCTTAGATATTCTGAAAACTCATGTAGCTCCCTGATTAACAGTAAACCAATGGTATGGTGTATCAGGGCCCATAGTTATTGGGTGTCCCATATTCCTCTGAATGCCCATGCTGGAAGCAGAGATCTCAGCCAGTGCACTGGCACCTCCTAATCACCACACTCCACACTGAAGGTCAGGAGGGTGAAAATAGACCAAATCATTTTTTCCTCCAGCTGGGCTTAAGCATTCTTACCCCTACTTCCAGCCGAAGAGGCTAGGTGTATTGAGCAAAATGCCTTGAGCAACACAGGATTGCTCTAAAGTTCAAGGGTAGCTGAGGGAGGTATGTCTATCCACTTTACATTGTGATCCTGAGGGAGCACAGGTCTTGATGTGTTGGTATCTTTCCACCATTCTACTCTAATCATATGACATAGAGTCTATAGGAAAGCCATTTGTCTTCCCTTTCCTCCCAATCCCTGCCAAGGGTCATAGGAGCTTTCCCTTCTCTTCCAATGTGCTTCTTCACAACAAAAACCTCATTTTTGTTCCTTAGAAAGATGTGATATCATAGGAGTGAAGAAGGTAATTGTTTTGTGGAGGGAGTAATGAGTAAGCCAAATATTTCTTAGAGGTCAAGTAAGATAAGGGCAAAAAAAAAGTTCTTTTTTTATTTCCAAAAATTTTTTCTTAATATTTATCACAAACTGTGTAGCCATGTCCTTGGTAAGAGCAATTTTAGGGAAGTTTTAGAAAGAGAAGACAGGTGGGAGTGAACTGAGAAGTGATGGTGAAGAAGTAAATACTAAGATCAGCTGTGAAGCAGAGGAAAGAGTTAGGAATTAATGAATTTGGGTCAAAGGAGTATTTTATTTACTAGCAAAAGACTTCAGCACTTTTAAATATTTATGTAATTGTAATAAAAGCAGAGGGGGTGACAAATGCATGAAAGATGAGGGCCCATCAATAGAGTGAATTATTTGCATCCTTCAAATCATCTTTCCAGACTCTGGAGTAGCAAATGATTGCTAGAAGTAAAACTTGGGTCTCACGTTTTAGAAGTTATTCTTTCAAACACATTCTTTGGATATCAATTCATAAAAGAAATCTCCTTCAAATTAATGTTTATAGAAGGTATTTTTTAATGTGTCTATCAAAATCAGGCATTTTATTTGGACCATTCATATATGGATTATCCCCTCAGCAGCTCTGCTTCTACTGCAGTACCCCTTTCCCTCTGCCATAGGCGATTGGTCCAGAATGGGCAAATAACTGGAGCTAGACTAATCAGGTTGTCTGTCCTGGAGATTTGGAATTGTGATTCAGAACAGTACAGTATAGGTTGACCTTTGAAGATAGGGAAGTACAAACAGTTCCTATTTATTTATTTATTTGATCAGAGACTTTAACTCATTAACTTAATCCACTAACTGAACCATTACTTGGCCATATGTCACGTCAGGTACTGCAAGTATACGGAGATAAATGGAGAAACTTTGGCCTACAGGGAACTCACATTCAATGTTGGAGATAAAAAAAGGAAATAAGGCATTTCAAAGATGATAAAATAGGCAAACAACAATAGCAAGCAAACAAGTATATGTAGAGTATAGTGGGAATAATAAGGAAGGAGCAATTAACTTTTTTGAAGGACTTCATGTCTGAGTTGATTTTCAAAGGAACAACAAAAAATTTCAGACAGAAAAGCAGATATAGACACTCCTAGCAGAGGAAGTTCTGTGTATGTGGAAAATCACAGGCCAGTGAAGCAACATGATATTTTTGGAGAACCACAGATAGTTTAGCATAAACTAGCATAAGGTGTTGAGGAAGAAGAATGAAAAATGGCTGGATATGTAGACAAAGTCCAAGTAATAAGGACCTTTTCTGTTCCAGAGATTTCTATACAACCAAGTGTCCTTCAATAGGTAAAGGAATGAACAAACTAGTATATCCAAACAATGGAGTATTATACAGCAATAAAAAGAAATGAGCTATTATCAAGCCATGAAAAGACACAGAGAAACCTAAAATGCATATTTCTAAGTGAAAAAAAAGCCAGTCTAAAAAGTCTACATACTATGTGATTCCAATGATCCAAGTAAGATGAGGGAGAAGAGACAAATCTCCCATCTTAAGAATTCCAAGTAATTTATATAGATACTCTGCCCTGATGGGGTTGGAATACAACTCCCTTCAATGTGCATTACTCAGTTACTTCCTTCCAAAGATTACAGTATGGAAAGGGGAGAAAAAGTAATTTTACAGTAGAGAAACGTAACAAAAGCTACCTCAGCCCAGTGATCAAGTTTCACGTCAATCTTAATAAGTAGTGGATACTTTTATCAGTATACCATTGATGTAATGTGGTAAAATGACATTGTACTTCTATGGTCTTCCTCCCCAAAACCCACAACTTCAGTCTAGGCATGAGAAAACATCAGACAAATCCCAACTGAGGAATATTCTACAGAACACCTGACTAGTACTCCTCAAAAGTGTCTGGGTTATCAAAGACATAAACCAGAATTTCTGGCTCATTCTTTACTGCATTACTGTACTTCCAAGAGACCATTTGTTTTCTAAATGAAGAACTGCTCTTAGTCATTCTTCTAGTGTCCATTTACTGACAATGAATCTTTTCGTTTTTGCTTTACATAAAAATATTTATTTTTCCTTCATTTTTGAAAGATGTTTTGCTGGGCAGTTCTTTAATCTTCTGTCTTTTATCATGTTGAATATTGGGCTAATCAGTCTCATTTCTGAAATACTGTGTCATTTCCTCTGGCTGCTTCCATGATGTTCTCCTCTTTTTTTCTAACAGTTTTATGATGCATGCCCAAATGAGTTTTTTTTTTTTAATTTGTCCTTCCTTAGGTTTATACCAATGTGTGCATCTGTAGTTTGATTTTTTTATTAGTTTAGGAAAATTCTCTGTTAAGTTTTATAATGTTGCTTCTGTTCTATTTTCTCATCCCTCTCCTTCTGGAATTCCAGTAATATATGTTAAACTTATTCACCATGCCCCATGTGTCTATGCTCTTTTCAGTGTTTCCTATATATTTTTCATTTTAATTTTAACTGGCTTAACTTCCAGTTTATTAGTCCTCTTTTTTGCAGTCTAAGATGTTTCAAAACTCCTGTACTGAGTTATTTTTTTCAATTCTTAAATTTTTACTATTTTTCATGTTTCTGTTTTCCAGTGAGATACTCTATGCTTTCTTTTCTTTCCTTTTTAAAAAACATTTTAATCAAGTATCTGTTTATATTATCTGTTTTTTCCCAGGTTTTTATTGACCCTGTTTCTTGTCATGTCTACTAATTTTTTATTGAATCCCAGACACCATGTTTGAAAAATATTGTTGACATTCTCATTAGTGCTATTTTCCTCCAGAGAGGATATAATTTTCTTCTGGTAGGCAAGAGTACAGGCAGATGAACTTGATTCATTCAAAGCTAGCCTATTTCAAGTTTGCCTTAATTCAAAGGACTTACCCTCTCTGGTATCTCAAATAAATCTAAAGAGTCCCTGCTTTTTATGTATATTGATTTCAGTGTTTGTTTTCTCGGGACATTGAGATAAATGAAAACACTACTTCTCTTTTTAGCTCCTTTAAATAAAAAACTGCATGATGATTTTTGTTTGTAGGGATGTCACGTTTCATACACTTGGCCTGGAATTTAGCAAATACTTTAATAGGAGATTATATACAGGATGCTACGTTTAATTGCCTGTAGTTTCCTTTACTCTTGAACATTGGCCTCCCAAGTTACAACTATCTTGGTAACCCTGAAATTCAATTTTGCCTCTTTAGTCCAGTGAGACTTCTCCAGATTCAAGGCTGCTGCTTTCTGTTCAGGCTCCATGGCCTGCAATGTGAAATAGTAAATATCCTGAGGAGAAAATAGCTGCAAATATAGGGCCAATTCACTGAGCTTTCTTTCTCTTTGGACTATTAGCCCCTCATGTCCTGGTTGCCTTTATTGCTCACATATTTTTTCAAACATTCATTCTTTTGAATTTTATCTACCTTTTGTAGTTCTTTTCAGTGGGTTATTTAATTTGATACCTCCTTCCCCATCATAGCCAAAAGGTTGACAACAATACTTAACAGAAAGGCAGATGTATTAGTTATTTATATAAAAATTACCAACTTAAATTGAAAAATAAATATTAATAGCCTCAAATTGTTTCTGTGTGTTAGGGATATAGAAGGGGGTTAACTGGATGTTTCTCGTAAGGGTATCATGTGAGTTTATAGTTAAGAGGTCAGATGGGGCTTCAGTAATCTGCAGGCTTGATGATAGCTAAAGGATATATTTCTAAGTGACTCACATGTATGACAAATTGGGGACTGACTATGGACAGGATACTTCACTGCCTTGTCAACTAGTAGTCCACAAAGGGCTTTTTTAGTGTCCTCAAAACATGGCAGCTAGCTTCCCCAAGGCAAGCAAGCAACCCTAGAGAGTAAGGTGGAAACTACAATGTCGTAAAAGAGACTTAGTTTCAGGAGTCACACATAACCATTTGTGCAGTAACCCATTGAGTTGATTAAATAGGTCAACCCTACTAAGTGTGGAAGGTACAGCACAATACAAACACCAGAAATCAAGGACCACTGATGACCATCTTAGAGACAGTATGACATAGCGGAAGGAAAGGAGTCATCAAAAGAGGAAGAAGGAGGAAGAGACAGGAATTTAGGGAAAAGCTAAGAAATTAGTACTTCAGAAATAAAAAGGAGGTATTTTTAAAAGAAAAAAAAACAGTGTTATAAGCATCAAATGTACAAATAAAACAAGAACTAAGAAGTATGCATTAGATTAGACATTTAGTGCTCAATGGTGAATTTTGCTAGCATAATAATTTCAAGGAAGTGTGAAGAAAGGAGATATATATGGTCCAGGTAATTATAGCATGCTTTGGAACCTGAGAAGAGCAGAGTTCTAGAACTAAAGCTGTGGCATTTACAGATGTTGATGACGTCCAGACTTTGATTAGTGCAAGAAATTAAATAGGAGTAATAGAAGAGAATATTTGATAATCTGATTGAGTAGCTATTACTGGGAGATATTAATGAGAAGTCGCATTAAAGCCAGGCTGAACTAATATGAAATGAATCTCAAAAATAGATAAAAACCTACGTGATATGTAGCATTACCAACAAAAATTTTGGCTCAAGAAAGTCTAATGTGTTAGCAAGTTTCTAATTGCCAAACTAGAACACTAAGGTAGACCTAATATGTTTGGTGTTGTAAGAGAAAAACATAATAAAGGCAAGGATGAATAAGAGCTTGGCAGAATGGTAACAAAGATAAGTAAGTCAACAACCCAGGCACAGGGTACAAAAACAAAGCCTATTTACTAAAATTGTTTTAGTGATACCAGGATTGAAGTCCCAAAAAAATATCATTAGAGAAATGTGTTGGTCAAGAGACATTTCATCCTTATGACTTATAGGCTTATAAGGAGGGTTTCAAGTTGCCCTAGCTGTCTTTCAGGTATGATAATGGATTTTGATCAGGAATGATATTTACTTATATTTCAGTATAAAGTTTTTAAAATTTCACTTGTCAGCAGGTGTTTATTTTTATATATACTCATTCATTTGTACATACATATATACATATGAAGGGGCCAAACAAAAATAGTTGAACTTAATGAAGTTCATTAAGTCAAAAACTTAAAACTTCATTCAAGTCACTACTACAAATAAAGATGCAAAAACATTGTACCATACCCATAAGTCCCAACCCATAAGAGATAGAGGACAACAGAAATAAGTGTATTAATTGTCAACTTTATTCAGTTCCCCCTAAATTTTGACCATTCTGAAACTTCAGCTCTATATTTCTTTTCATCCACTATCAGTGTCCATAATCATCTTCTCATCTCCTTTATTGAACTTGCTCCCAGCTATTTTTGCATATATTTGCCCTGTTTTGCATATATTCTCTTTGCACCTCCAAATCCACTCCGCATTCTTTTCTGTCCTACATTGTGCCCCAGGAATCTGACCAGTATGGTTTCAATGGTTCTCTTACCTGCTGGCTTCCATTTAAATTTGGCCAAAGGAAATTAACAACAAGAGATCAATGAGTGGGAGGGGAGTGCTTTAGGGTATTTACTCTACTAATACCCTCTCTATTCCATGTCACCGCACATTAAAAGTCACAGTTCCTGTCAGTCAGCCCTCATCAGGTTTTAGAAACTCCTTATTCCCTTTACCATCTCAAGCTCAGAGGGTGGGAACAGCTCATAGTTGGTGCTGGTATGGGAAATTTAATTATCCAGTATAGTTTCTTAAGCCTTCATTCAATTCTGTAAATAAAACTTTATTACATCACCTGGTTTGATCATGCCAACCTTTTCCTTCCAGGATCCTGAAACAGAGTCTATGTTTGTTCGTTCTTCCAGGATATAAATTTATCATCTTTGATTTCTTTAAAAAATCCATATTAAAAATAATGTCCATGATTTTGCTTATGCTGTTGCTTCTGTCTGACCCTCACCATATTTCTATTTCTTCAGCTCCTAGCCATTTTTTAATTCTTAGATGAAATGCTATCTCTTCCTAAGACCCTCCCTCCAAGGTGACTCAAATGCACAATCCTGGTTAATAGCTGTTTTTCTGGTGTAATTTTCCATTGCTTCCACTTTCATTCTTAAAAATGTGTAAGTTCAGATGATAAATTATATAGTCACAGTATCTATGAATCCTTCAACCAGAAGTAATTTCTTCCAATTCTGATCTCTATGTAATTTTATTTGCATTCTTTATACAGAGCATTCTTTTTATTGTTATCATGGTCATTTATGTTTATCTCCAATCCTTTCATGACCTGTATACTCCTTGAGAACAACAACCATGTGTCTCACTGCCCTGCTCCTCTTAGTCCCTAACATACTGGAAACTACATACATAGAATATATAATATACATTTAAATTACATATATGTATATATAAACTATATATTTATTTATATTGCATACATTTAAACTATATGTAGAAGCTATATATGTGTATGTGTACACATATATACATGTGTGTATATATACAGAGAGAGAAAAAGAATGAATAGCATGGTTCTGCCATGTATCTCCTTCGCAATATAAAACATTTCAATTTAATCATTGTCTTTGAATTAAAGTTAGATGAGATTGAAATTCTAAGAAGGAAAAAAGTGATCAGGCAAATACTTACTTGACTTTGAGTACTGTCACCCTTCTCAGAGAAACCATGACTAGCTGAGTGCTAGGCTCAGGAAGGTAACCAGTAGCATGACAAAACAAATAGGTGAGAACAGTATAAACTGAGGGGTTTTCTCCAAAACAAATGTGTAGCTTGGAAACTCTCCAAAAATTGGGGTACATTGAGGGGGCTAATTTCATACAAATCAGTCACAGTAATCTTTACAAAAATTTAAGCTCTTTTTAGGCTCAGTATTGCAAGGCTGGGAACATATAGGTTACTTTTCTTTAATCTTTCCAATAACACGGCATACTTCTTGATGACAAGGAACATACCTCATTCATCTTTGTTCTTCTAATATCATTTACTCCACTAACAATATATTGCTGAACTAATAATGGTGGCTTCGGATGTAGATCTTTTATCTCAGACTAAAAGTGTAATTGTGTGTGTTTGTGTGTGTGTATATATATATATATATATATATATATATATATACACACACACACATCAATTTAAAATTTGGGTACCCATTCAATTGTAGGAAACACAGTTTAGTGCCAAATTATTATTATAGAAAAGAATGCTATTAAAATATCCATATACTTCACACTATGCTACAGATAATACAAAGCAATTCAAATCAAGCTTGTTCTCTGGCTTTTATGCTTAGGCTGACAACACCCAGCATGAAACTGAAATTTGGAAAATGTTGAAAGAGCCCATCTTTTTCGTCAGTGGCTTGATTTGCTCACCATGCATCTTCAAACATTCACTATACTGAACTGTCCCCCACTTTAAACCAATTTCACATATTATTAAGAAATTAAACATGTACTTGAGGTTTTGTCCAACTCAATTTTAATAATATCCACCAATCTTAGAATTATAAGAGATCAATGCGTTCATCAAGTTCTTCTCTCCACCTTGATGGCTCTCAGTGTGGTGACATGAGAGAAACAACTATGGAGCTTTTGATTATGGAGCTTGCCCAGGCTCTACTCCTGAGCTATTATCAACATTTATTGCTTGAACACACTCAAGAATGTATGACTGAAGAGGAACTAAACCAAGAGGATAAACAGCTTTGTTGCTCAATGCCAGGAGGGTGGGGATGTTTTGCTGCATTGGACTGATCTTCCAGCCCTCCTGTTTTATATCATCTCTCCTCTTTTCACTACTTCTTACTATTGGCAGAAAATGTTAGGTTAACCAAAATGACCCCACAATCCTCTCCTCCTCCATACTCTTCACTCTAGGGTGACATATCTTGGAAGGTAGCTATTATTTTAACATATATGTATTCCTATATATGGAGAGATGGGAGGGGGAGTCAGAAAATAAGTAAAAGTAGTATTACAGTAATCTATAGTTACTAATAACAGTTCAGAAATCTGAACAATTCTGTAAACCATGATCCAACAATGCATGTTAGGGATGAAAAGATACAGAATATAATTTCATTTGTCGATACTGGCTGTGGAACTAAGAACATTTTCCCTGATTCACTGTGGAGCTTCCAACTTCAGTTTAAGAGGCATATTTTTCCTGAATAAGTCTGAAAACCACATCATTGCTTAGTACTCTCAATAGTTCTTTTATTTGAAATACCCATGATTTTTTAGACTAGGCAACCTCACAAACACTACAGATTTACAATATAATAAAATATCAAAATCTTTTCTGCCTTGCCAAGTTTTCAGCAATTCTATAGAGAACATAAGATTATATTAAAGCATAGAATCCTGGAGAGAGTGAGCAGTAGGTTCCACTTTACTATTTAAAAAATAAATTCTAACTGTTCTTTTGTAACTGCAATAGCGCAATTTGCTGGCTTATGGATTGAAATGTCATATTTTACATTAGAAGGAATGTTAGGCATCATTTCAAAGAGTGTTCTTCACTGACAACTCATGAACCAAACGATCTGTTTTGGAGGAAAGGTCTGCAATAACTCTACCCTTTAGGTTATCTTTGGCATTAGTAATATATACATATGCATTTTTTCTTTTACTTCCTCAAATTCTTTTTAGAAGACTTTAGAATATAAACTATTCAAAGAAATATCATATCCTCTTCTCTCAGCAACAATTATTTCATCATCATGGAAGATTTCAACTGGTCAGCTTTATTAAAATGCTTCTTTTAGCTTCATTCAGGAATATTTGCTTCAAATCTACACCTCTAGTGTGACCAACTTGGGATAGATTTGTTATCTTCTACATGGTCATTTTGAGTAGCAAAATTTGTAATTCAACTACCATTAGGAGCTACTAAAAGCAATGGGATCTAATCTGATTGTATAAGTATGTTTTAGGGAAGTTGTCCCATAAACAGAGATATAGAGGAACACCCTGCTGTGATTGGCATGTAATTAGACCTTCAAATTTGGAAGCTATTAGTAAAAGTTGCTCTTGAAGGATCAAGTCTAACATGAGATTAGCTATTGCAGGTTCAAATGGAAAATGGAAAATAGTTTTGAATTTCACCTCAAGAAGTGTTCAGTCAAGTACTTAATACTGTTTTCTTATGTGCTTGATTTTAGAAACCATCACACCGTGAAGATGCTTGAAAACATCAAAAGCCTCAAGTGATTTAATATTCCTTAGGAATTAATATAAATAATAATATATTAAGTACTTAATATGAACTATGAACTTTACATGGATTATTTCATCCATATTAAGATATTCTTATAAAGAAAAGTAGTACACCATCCCATTTTATGGAAGAATACCAGAGGTTCTTTAAACTCTCTAGGTTCTATAACTTGCTCATGGTCACAGCTACAGTGTGGTAGAGTGAGGATTTGCCTGAGCAGTTTGACTCTATCACCTTACATTCTTACCATAAAACTTTTATCCCAGTACTGTGGTACTGTAATTAAGAACTGTAGAGTTAAATATGGGTTTAACCCTGATTCTTTCGATTTCTAAGGCAGTGATTGAAGGGAAGCTAACCTTTGAGAGTTTCCTCATCTGCAAAATGAGGTAATAATATCTATTTCATAGACTTATTGTAAAGGTTAAAAAAAAAAAACATAAAGGGAGCTAGTAAAAGACTTTCTTTTCCATTTGTAGAAAGGTGAGGGGGGAGCTACTTAAATTTCACACATCTCCAGACATCTTTTATTCATTTTTTCCCACACATCTTTTAAAATAAAACTATAGAAATCAAAACAGGGAGCAAATAAAACTATCTATAGCTATTCCTACAGCACAATTGGGAGATATGCGATAATACAATCTTGAAGTTACCTTTAGGTAGGGAAATAAACATCTGAAACTAGCAGAGTTGTCTCAAGATCACATAAAAGCAAAGGGTCAGGTATAAAATGTATGGAAGACAGAGCAAAGGAGTGATGGGATACAGACAGCGCACTAAGGTTCAAGCCCAGAGGAAGTGATTTCCATCCTGACTCAAGAAATGCTAAAAACAGGTGATCAAAACACTTGGCTACTAGACAGTGATCACTAAGAGGTTGGAAAGTGTGCAGTCCAGTTAGCAACAGTCTTGAGAAGGCATGGTTCTGATGAAGAAAGAGCACCTAGAAAAGAGAGGTATCCCCTGGAGGCATGACGGTAAGAAGAAAAGAAAGAAATGGCAGAAAGAGAGCTCTAAGGAAATAAAATATTTTCAAAAACATTAGCTAAAAACAGGAAAAAAAAAAAACCCACACACCCTTTATTATAGAAAATGCATTTTACTGTGGAACTAGATGAAGCTAGTGAAGTTAGAATTTGGTAAATTTCAGGAGGAAATTTAATAAACCTTGCAAATATCCCTCCATCCCCTTAGGATCACCTGCTATTGTTGTTCAAATTCATCAGACATGCTCATGAATAGAATAAAGAATCCAGAAGCCACTCAAAGACATCATGAGAAGAAAACAGGAAATGAGTGTCAACACTTTTCCTCAAATGAAACACACATACACAGATACTTGAGGCAGAAAATACAATGTAGCACAACATTCCACTATGAATTAAATAATCTAGTTGGAGGTAGGAAGGAACACCATGAATTAAAAATGTTAAACTGAATAGAAATCTTAATAGGGACTTCTAGTTTGGGCCCCCATGTAAGAACTTGGAAGTCATCACTCCTGTCCTTACAACAAGTAAAAGCTGAACAAACCAAAAATTGGTGATAGTTCTTGGTCTCATTAGAGAACTGTGGTTACAAGGCACACAGCCTCCCCAAAACCTAGGGGGACAGGTGAATCCAGAGTCAGAAATGAGATGAGGAAAGCTAGTCCCTCCAAATATTAAAATACTCTCTACATTAAAACAATACGAATATCCTATTTCTTTTTTTAAAATAAAGATTATTTATTTATTTATTTATTTATTTATTTATTTATGGAAAAGAAAGATCATTGCGAGGGGGTAGAGAGAGAGGGAGAATCTTAAGCAGACTCCACGCTAAGCTCGGAGTCTGGCATGGAGCTCAATCCTATGACCCTGAGATCATGACTGAGCTGAAACCAAGAGCAAATACCAACACTCCTTGGAGCAATGTAACTGAATAGGGGCTCCACAATTAACATTCACAATGTTTTAGATACAATCCGAGTTTATAATCCTTGACATATATGCTAAAAGGAAAAGACGATCAATAGAATGCAAATCTGAGATTACCTCGGTATAGAAATTTTCAGTCGAGAACTTTAAAGTTGCTGTTAATAGCCATGCTCAATGAGGTAAAAGAAAATATTCTTAATGAGTGAGAATATAGGACATTTCAGCAGAAAAATAGAAAGTATAAAAGAGACAAAGGGATATTTTATAAATGTAGCATATATGCTTGAGGTAAGCAATTCATAAAATAAGTTTATTTGGAAGATGGAGATTAAAAAGGCACACTCTTCAAATTTGAATATAGACCAATAAATATTATCCAATCTGAAGTAGAGAGCAAAAATATGGGAAAAAATTAACAGTACTGAGGGACCTATGCAAAAAATCTGTCACACAAATTTGGTGAGTGACATAAATTTACAGATTTAAGAAACTTAGCAAACCCTAAACAGAAAAAAAATAATACAAAGAAAATCATGCCTAACTTCTCAAATTACTGCAAATCAAAGAAAAAGAGACAAAAATGAAAACAGAAGACATGATACAGGGATTTAAGTGACTGCAGATTTCTCGGTAGAAAGTACTGAAGGCAGAAGACAGTGGAACAACATCTTTAAAGTGCTGAGAGAGAAAAAAATGATCATACCAAATTTTGTACCCTTCAACAATGAAGGTGAGGTAGACTTTTCCAGACGAAGGCAACTGAGAAGATTTATTGCAAGTATACCTTCAAGGAAATGATAAAGTAAAATTTTCAGTTTAAAAAGAAATGATATCATATGCAAAGTCAGATCTTCCAGACATAATGAAGAACATGTGACATGGTAAATATCAAGTAAAATATAGAAGACTTTGTGTTCCTCTTAATTTAAAAAATATATATATATGTGACTACATAAAACAAAAAACATTTTCAAGTGAGGTTTATAATATATGTAGATACAATGTGGAAACTATCATAAAGGATGATGACAAGGAGGAAAAGGATAAATGAATGAATACATTTACAAAGGTTTTAAATTTTGTATTAAATGCTAACATATTAACTCTGTGTAGATTGTGAAAAGTTAAATATGTGTACTATAATCTGTGCAACTACTAAAAATATCACAGAAATGTGTAGCTAAAAAAAAATAAAGTGGAATTCTAAGAAGTATTTCATAATACAAAAGTGAACAAGATAGGAGAAACCGAGGAAACAACAAAGCAGAGGTGACAAACTGAAAAAATGAACAAAACGGTCATTCTATATCCAACCATATAAATACATTAAAAATTAGTGGATTAAACATTTCAATTAAAGTTATTAGAGTAAAGAAAGATAATTTGGACAATACTAAAAACCACCACGACTTATTCATATTTATAGAGTCGTCTTCTATTCAATAGCAAAATACATCTTCAAGTACATGTAGACAATATGCTGGGCTTTGAAACAAGCCTCAATAAATTTAGAAAGATTAAAATCATAGAGTATGTTCTCTGAAAACATTGGAATTAAATTAGAACTCAATAACAATATGATACCTAAGAAAGCTACAAATGTTTGAAATTAACAACATATCTTAATAATCTGTGGATAATACCAAGTGACGCTAGAAAATATTTTTAACTGAATGGTAATGAAAATGCAACATACCAAATTGCATAGGATGCAGCTAAAATAGCAAATATATTTGCCAAACATATTTTTAATTTCTGAGAACTGGAAATGTTCAGTTTATAAAATACCAGCAATAGAAGAATAAAGGATAACTCTTGGATTTCATAATAATAGATATTGACTTCTAAATCTATTGTTAAGATATAGGCAGTTACAGGGGCTCCTGGGTGGTTCAGTCGTTAAGCGTCTGCCTTCGGCTCACGTCATGATCCCAGCATTCTGGGATCCAGCCCCGCACATCGAGCTCCCTGCTCAGCGGGAAGCCTGCTTCTCTCTCTCCCACTCCCCCTGCTTGTGTTCCCTTTCTCGCTGCCTTTCTCTCTGTCAAATAAATAAAATCTTTTAAAAAAAAGATATAGGCAGTTACACTGCCAACATTTGAATGAAGACCTCATATAAAGTTTTCTAGCGTTCACACTCCATAAATTTGCTTTTTCCATGTACCCAGGGTCTTTGATCCCCAAAGACTGCTTAAAAAGTAACTGTCATAAATGAGATCCATAGCTACAAAAGATCCTGTGATCAATGAACATGCCTACTCTGCTTTCTGAAGTCTTTAAACAGGCAAATTAAGGAAAAGAGGTTGATATAAATAGAGATGCCACTTTGTTCAATCACTAACAGCCTCCCTGCATTCCTGGTTCTTTTGAACCCTGTGCAAACCATATCATAGTCTGAGTTTTTGTCGTTCTGTTTCCATGGTTGTGGTAATATTCACCTTCTCAATTGAAATACTTCTAGCTTTTTAAATTATCATTCCAAATCTTAACTGCCTCTAATTCTTAAAAATAAACTAGTCATGACCAACTTGGTTAATGACATTACTCCCACTCCATTTTAATACGTGCTATACTAACATGCTATTTTGATACATGCCTTGGGAAAAACTCCTCAAGATTGCAGGAGAAAAGGGATGCTTACTTTCCAATTTAGTAGATCCAAGGGCAATAAGCAGTGAGACAGATGTTTTAATATCAATAGAAAGCAATAAACACTTTCTATTTGACACTTGAAATGAAGGAAAAATTAGGCAGACAGTATTTATATTCTTGCAGAGTTCACTGATCTTCCTCAGTGAAGGAACCCAATGTGAATTCTTCCATGACTTCAGTGGTCTGAATCAAACTTTATTTATGCCACTGAAAAATTATCTTAACCTTTCTTAGCCTTTCTCTATATACTTGATCACAGAACCCAGGGCCTTGCTTACCTATCCATGCTGTTTCTTAATCCCCCTGGACAATTTTTCACTGTGTTCCAGACTTATTTAATAGTTCTCCCTAAACTTAATTTTAATAACTCTTACTTATCCTTCAGATCTGAGCTTAAAGATCACATCTAGGAAACCTTTTCTTCTGTCTCTCATGTGAGCCTGTATGACCATCTACATTGACCATCATAACATATCATTTTTGCTTACTGATTTGTTTGTATCCTGCAACTGTATACCTGTTATGTGTGCAATCTTAATTTTTTCACTTGGCTCCTAGATAGGATGATTGAATGAATAACTGCCTATACCAGAAGACTCTCCTGATTGGTCTTTGCCTCTGACTGTGCTTTTGCCTCCAGAGTATTTCACAAAAGGATAATGATTAGTCAGAATATCCTAGATCAGTACTTCTCAAACCTTTATGTGAACACAAATCTCCTTGGGATTCAGTAGCTCCAGGATGAGGCCTGAGAGTCTGCATTTCTAACAAACCCCTGGGTGATATAAATACTTTGAGTCTGTGGACTCATTTTGAATAATAAAATTCTAGACTGCAGGATTAACAACAACACAACTACACAATGAAATCTTAGTAGTTTAACACAACAAAATTTTCTTCTTATGTGAAGCTTTGGATGTTCTCTAGGACAGTTCTTTATTCAGTAACTCAGGGATCCAGATTGCTTCCATTTTGCGTCTCTTCTATCTCAGTGGAGTTTTCAATATTACCATAACAAAATGAGACAGTCAAGCAGGAGCTTTTTGCTAAGGAAACTCAGAAGTGTCCCGTTTACTATCACTTACAGTCCATAGACCCAAGCTTGTGACTTGAACCCACTTAATACAAGGGAATGGGGAATGCCAAGAAATGAGAATAGAACTGGTATGAGTGAATGTCCCACTAGTGTCACCTAAAGCAGTGGTTCCCATTCCTGGATCTACAAGAGAATTACTCAAGGAGTTATTAAAAACTATCATTCTCCAGGCTCTAACTCTAACCAAATTCTGATTTAATTAGCTTGAGATGGAATCCAAGAATTGCTGTTTTATAAACATTTCCCCGGTGAGTGATTCTAATGTGTAGCCAGGGATTGAAAACCACTGATTTAGCAGCCTAAGTTCTTCTTCTATAGAATTTCTGCCTGACAAGTACAAACAGAACAAAGGCACAAAATGGGGCAGGAAATTTGGGGTATCTTTCTGAAGAGCCAGGGGTGACTGCAGATATCTACACTTCCTTCAGAACTGGAGCAAGTAGGATATATGCTCTTTTTATTTAATATATGTTCATCCTATTTAAACTTTAGGGTAGCCAGGTCTGGTCAAATTTTTTCATTTAAAAGTAATCCAAAGCATCTTCACGCTTTCAGTTTTTGTGACCTGTATCAGTTGATTAGAGAAACCCACCCTCCTGATATTTTAGGGACAGAAGAAAAATGTTTCTGAATGGATACTTGGTTTTTAGGGAAAAAATCATTACATTTCTTGATTTTTCAGGTATATATATTTTGAGATATTTCTATCAAAGATTCAACATATGTATTATTAGAAATGGAATCAAATTATGCCCTTTTAATGGGAAGTTATAATATTTTCCCAAATAGAGAAAAGCAGAGATATCTACCTAACATTTCTATATAGACATGAGATCAGTTTACATTACTTTGGAGAAGAAATATCAAGAAACTATGAATATCTCACTAACAGAATTGGCATATTATCAGGGACTGCAAATCTCTCAATTAGGAAAATGTTAAATTAATCTAGTCCAAGAGAAAGTTTAGTAATCTAATTCATGGAGCTATGGTATGTCCTTGGTAATTACAATGTTTAGAGCAAATGAATTGCTTTGTTGCCAATTAATTTCCAATTAATAGCCAATTCCTGGCATTATTCTATAATTTCCTGTGAGGGAAGAAATCAAAAAATTAAAAAGTAAGCTCTAATTATGATCTTGGAAATTTTCCAGATCACAGTTAGATCAATCCCTTTAGTGGAGCTGACTAACACTGACCTGAACAGACAGATTTACATGTATTTTGGAGTTCTCCCCCCTTATCAACTTATCAATGCATACAAAATGTATTGGTAAGGACCTACAAAATTCTATTGTTGTAATCCTAAGTGTCCATCAAGAGATAAATGGGGGGAAAATGTGGAAAAAAAAAAAAAACCCATAATGGAATATTATTTAGTCTTAAAAAAAGAATTCTTTGCCATTTGTGACAAAGTGGATGAACCCAGGGGACAGTATGCTAAATGAAATAAGTCAGACTCATAAAGGAAAGTACTGTATGATCTCACTTATATGTGGAACATAAAAAAGTAGAACTCAAAAAGAGAGGACAGTGATGGTTGCCAGAGACTGGAGGGTGGGAAAATGGGAAGATGTTGGTCAAAGCATAAAATTTTAGTTGTGAAGGACGAGTGAGTTCTCAAGATCTAATGGTGATGATAGTTAATAATACTTCATTATATACTTGAAATTTGCTGAGAGTAAATCTTGTGTTCTCACTACACACACACACAAAGGTAACCATGTGAGGAGATGCATATGTTAATTAGCTTGATTGTAGTGATCATTTCACAACGTACAAGTATATCAAAACATACTATACACCTTAAATATATACAATTATTTGGTCAGTTATACCTCATAAAGCTGGAAAACAATTCAATTCTTATATCACTGGCTTCCTATATTTTCTTGAGTAAATATAGGATCATAAATAAAAAATAAAAATAGGATAAAAAATAAAAAACCCCAGCTTTTTAAAAGTGCAATTTATTTAGTAGATCAACCCTTAAAAAGAACATTTTTAAAGTTAGTTTTGAAGGGCAAGGTGGATTTCACTCAGATATAAATGTATGTTACTTAAACATGCTTATTCTAGAACTTTGAACAGAAAAAGTTCTTCTAAAATCTAATAATTGTTATTGTGTCAACTGATAAAACAAAGACTTGCCTCCAACACTGAACCAGATACAGCATAAAATAGACCCTTAATCCTCTATTGGTGACAGGTCTGACTCTAAAAGACATTCTCCAAGCTTTCTAATTTAAGGGTTTAAAAATTCTCATCTGAAAATATGCCTACAGCTGGAAATTTCATCTAAAATGAGAAGCTAACTTTTTTCTAATTTCATCTTTCCAACCATTGTCTACTGAGAACCTACCATATGTTGGGCTTATGGTGATAGATGCTTAAAACAACAAAACAACAACAACAACAACAAAAAACAGATGTGGTCTCTGATATCGTATATATGCTATCACAAATTGTTATTAGTATATGAATTTTCAAAACGCAACTGAAGTGCACTTTTTTTTGTATACTTCCCATATTATAGCACAATATGACAAACACATACTTTGCCTCTGACAACTATTCCTTAGAGTATTTTATATAAACTTAGAAGCAATGCTTTCCTAAATGTTTTAGGTTGTCAGTACTTACAACTTCATGCTGCCACGTATAATAAAGTTGGATTATTGAAGTATAGTAATAATCTCAGATTGAATTTAGGATTTTGCATGTCCACCACTGGGCTCAGGCATTTCTAAGCCTATCTGAAGAAATGGTACAACACCCCAATAGTCAGTGATGTTTATTTGCTTTGGAAAGGTTGTCCTGCAGGAAAGAAGTTACCACTGAGGGAGAAGATGATTATGAATGTTGCATAGTGTCTATCACTCAGACTTGTCTTTCGGCCCAGCTTCCTAGTACCTCCATGTATGAGTCTTATGAAGAATAAGGAAGCTATAAATATGACATGAACAGATTCTCCCCCCGACCCAGTTCTGTAAAACATTTAGGGCACAAGCAGAATTCTCCTACCTTGATGAGTTTGATAAAACTACAGCAGAGAGCATGGTACCAATGGTGGCAAGGGGTGGCAATGTGAGAAGTCATGATACCTGAGAAGGATAATATGTCAGAGTACTGTCATAGCCCAGAAATACCCCTCGTGCAGCAATGATCAAGAACAGAGACGAGTGCCTGGAAGAGTAAAACAAACCTTAGTAGAACTATGGAGCCCAGCAAAGCACTGATGATGCATCTTCATAAGCACACATGAGACGTTCTCAGCCAATCATATAAATACAGGGGAACTGGGAGGGAGGCTTTGCAAGAGGCCAAAGTCATTTTATGAATGTGAAAGTAGCCAAACCCAGACTTCCTAAACTCTTTTCTGGTACAAGTTTCCACTCTAGGGCTTATAGGATATGTCATGCATATGAGAAAAGCAAGAAAGTGACATTTGGGTTATCACTTTTAATTTGGATCCATTCTTAGTCACCACCTATCAGAATCCAGGAAATTTTTAGGGCTCTATGCAAAGTTTTCTGCTTTTATAAAAAAAAAGGTAAATCTGAAACATATTTAATCACACATAATCATTATTTTGCTACATAATTAAAAATAAATGGTAAGTAGTTCACAGAAATGACAGTAATTAGCATTAATTTTATGCAGACAAACCAATTTTTAGAAAAAATTTCTTTAGTTCATTTTGCCACTTTTCCTGTATGCATAATCAGTATTGACATCAAAACTTTTAATCACTATCATATACTTTGATAGGCAGGCACACATTTACACTGATGCCAGACAAGTTTCTAAACCTTACTGTCAACATCAGCAAGGGTTGTACGCTGTATACTTAGTTGCCAAAGAGTGCTGGTTAGGTAGTCTAACAGTAATCCCAAATATGACTTTCGTGTGAAGAGTCAGGCACAGGTAATAGGAGAAATTGAGGTGTGTGTTGGCAAGTGGAAGAGAGAGAAAAAGATGCAAATGTATCTCTCAACACCTCTGAGATGTAAATAAGGAGGAATGTTAGAACTGAGGGAAAAGAAGAATATATCCAAGACACCTGGTCAAGACTAGACTTCTTGTTATTCTTCAAATCTCCACTAGATACCCTAAAGTAATTCAGTCAGTTGTGAGAGGTTTGAAAAGTTCTTCCATGTGTGAAGATATCTTACGCTTTATTTGCGTAATTAAAATGAAGTCTTTTTGAGTAACAACCTATCAGTATAGATAAGAGTCTACTATCAAGTAATAATTGTGATTTTATTCACAATTATTTCTATGAGTTTGTGCCAGAACCCTGAAATTATATGTGCTAGAAGATCAAATAAATGTGGTTCTACTTGTGGCAATGGCAGATTTTGTCATTTGTAACCAATCCTTCCTGAGGACTGGTCAAATTATTAAAAAGCATCCTATTTGAAGATCTAAAAACGAATAATTAACGGAGCAAATATCAGGGCAAAGAAGGAAATCCAGAGAGGTAAACTTAGCATTGGGAGACACTCTTTCCAAAGGAGCATCAGTTGATTGAAGTAGAAATACAAAGGAGTCAGAGAAGCTGATCAGTACTTTCAATAGGACTTACTAAGGTAGGAAAAATATATGGATTCCAGGGATCACTAAGGAGGAATACTAAACCTCCAGTTTTGGATGGGGACCTTGAATCCTCTAGCCTGGAAATAAGAGTGAAAGCAAATAAAACCTTTCTCTTCAGGTCTAAAACCTAGCTACAAATCATCTCATGTGTAATTGAATTAGGGAATCCCAGGATAGCTAATGTTGGTAAATATCTGCCAAAAACTAACATATCCGGGAGGAATGTAACATCAAGTTTCAAATTATCTTCAGATTTTTTTCATTTTCATTTTCTGGCACCCAATAAAAACTAACCAACCACATAAGAATGTAATTTTTTAAAAATAAGATAAATAAAGACAAGAGAAACAAAATCAGAAGCGATCCAGATAAGAGTTATTAGACACCATCTAAAGTAACTATGTTTAATATATTAAAGAAATAAAACACAAAATTGAGAATTTATGTATAAAATTGGAAACTAGAAAAGAACCGAATGGCCATCCTAAAACTGAAAAATTGAAAAATTTCACATATAAGATTAAGAACTTGATGGAAATTTAATAGTATATTAGACATAGCTAAGGAGACCATAAAGAAATTATATGGGCAAAGAGAACATCATGTGTAATTGTGTAATTGATTAAAATCTACATTTTTACTAATACTCCTTTACCTGTTTAATCAATAGTCCAGCAATGGTCCCCCCCTCAGTTGAGCAGTGTTGTTCTCAGGGTTACCCTCAAGTGCCTCAGTAATTTTGCATTAGCTTGCATCAGTATTCTGCAGCCATTTCTTCAACCTCTCCTCCTTCAACAATCATTCCTAGAACATTCTTCCTCACTGCCACAGCCACTGTGTCAATACATCTCTAGCCTGCTTTAGTCACTCAGTTACTAGTTCAGTTGTAACTCAAAAAAACAAAATTTGGGGCTGGTGATAATGCTCTAGGTGACATGTAACTTCTCTTTTTGACCCTAAGAATTAACATCAACAACAAAAACAAGTATCTGTTATATGTTCCAGACACTCTTGTAGGTGCTGGGAGATGGATGCAGCAGTGAAAACAAAAGGGAAGCAAGCAAACAAACACCAAAAAGTTAAAAATCTCTGTTCTCTAAGAGAGGTAAGTGTACCATAAGCAAGATATAGATATAATAAGTAAGTAAATATAAGTATTCTAGAATGTGAAATACATGATGGTGAGTACATACTTTTGTTTTTCTTACTGATACTGTAATTGAGCTAAGGTTGAAAAAAACATATATTTTTATTATTTTAGTACTTGAAATCTGTTCAGACTAATCTTATGACACAGCATATGTTGAATTTTTTAAATGCTCTTTTATACTGGGAAAGAATGAGTGTTCTGTGAGGTATTCTTTACATTTGGGTTAGGTGAGTTTTGCTGATGACAATGTTGAAAATTTTTGCTTTTATTAATTTTTTGTTTGCTCAATCCATTACTGACAAAAGTGTGCAAATTTAGACCATAATAGTATGCATTTGTCCATCTTTCTTTTTACTTTTGGTAAATTTTGTTTTATAATTAATAAGGATATGTAAGTTAGGTTCTTGAAAAGTTGGAGTTACTTTATTCCTTGTGAATTAAACCTTTATTTTATTATGACAGGCCTCTCTTTATCTCTGGTTATACTTTATGCCTTAAAGTATTTTTTTTTTTTTTTTGCTTGATGTTTGATGTTTGATATGGAAGCACAAACTTTCTTTGGTTATGTTTGTATTAACTAGTTTCTCTGGAGCATTTCTTAGCGCCAGGTCTCCCATAAGGCTGGGGCTCTTCACAAGGTTCTACTAGGGGAGTAAGCTTCTAAGAGTCCTTATATGGCTTCACAGACTACTGGCCAGAAACATTAGTTCCTTGCCGTATGGGTTTTTCCATTAGGGCAGCTTGAAATATGGCATCTGAGCTGTCCTCTTGTGCTCTCTTGCTTGATTGTTCTGAGGAAAGTCACCTGCTATGCTGTGAGCTTTCCCAGAGGACTGAAGCTTTCTAACTGCCACTTGAGTGAGCTTGGAAATTAGCCTTATGATGACTGTCTCCCTGGCCAGCAGCTTGATTGCAGCGTTCTGAGAACCCTGAGCCAGAGGCACCCAGCCAAGCTGTGCCAGGATTCCTGACATAATAATGGTTGTTTGTTTGTTTTTTTAATATTTTTTTCATTATATTATGATAGTCACCATACAGTACATCCCTGGTTTTTGATGTAAAGTTCGATGATTCATTAGTTGCGTATAACACCCAGTGCACAATGCAATACGTGCCCTCCTTACTACCCATCACCGGCCTATCCCATTCCCCCACCCCCCTCCCCTCTGAAGCCCGCAGTTTGTTTCTCAGAGTCCATAATAATGGTTGTTTTTTTTAAGCTGCTAAATTTTAGGGGTAATATGTACCATGCAGAAATAGATAACTAATAAAACTACCAAACGTTAAGAAGATATTCTGGCCTGTAGAAACCACATAAGTTCATTTCTTGTAGGAACAATTTTATTTAAATCAATAACATTTGCTTCCCCCACCCCCAATCTTACTGATACATAACTGGCATTCAATATTGCATAAGTTTAAGGTATACAGCATAGTGACTTGATATATATATATATATTTTGAAATGATTACCACAGTAACTTTAGTTAACATCTGTCACCTCATATAGTTAATTTGTTTTTCTTTGTGGTGATAACTTTTAGGATTTGCTCTCTCTTTTCAAATATACCATAGAACATTGTTGACTATAGTCATATTGTACATTACGTCCTCAGTACTTATTTATCTTATAACTCTAAGTTTGTACCTTTTCATCACCTTCACCAAATTCCCCCAACCCTGTTTTTTTTTAACTGATTAAAATCAATATGGAAATTTATTATTTGGCTACATGGATATCATACAGATCTCAAGGGCTATACCTGGGGCTAATAAGTGCCTGGAGCAAAAACTAGACTCTTTTATTCATCAAGATCACCCTTTACATTTTTATGTCATAGTTTTTCTGCTTCTCCCTCTACACAGGTACAGATACTTTTCAGCCTCTCTTGCATTAATATGTGTTTATTTTAGTGTATATTTGTAGTTCTATGCCAGTTCTAATTTTTGGTATATTTGTAGTTCTATGCCAATACATTTATTAACTTATATTTAAAAGCTAATCCATTTCAGCTGGAATTGTCCTATTTGGCTTGGTTTAAATTTCACATCCAAGTGCTAAGAAAAGACAGTTAGACTTCCTGTGTCCCAATACAAATTCCCTGGAGGTGGCATCTGTCTGATTGAGTGTGATTATCATTCACCTCTTCTCCCATTTGGAGTTCAACTCAACTGAGAAATAGGGACAAAAGTCAGTATGGGGTAACCGGGTGACAGGTATGAAGGAGGGTATGTGTTGTGATGAGCGCTGGTGTTATACGCAACTGATGAATCATTGAACACTACATCAAAAACTAATGAGGTACTATTACATGTTGGCTAACTGAACATAATAATTTAAAAAAGCACAATCAAAATGCCCATTTTATTTTTGGTAAAACTAATTTTCATGAGGAGGAAGAGCATTTCCTTTTAAGACAGCTGATCCTCCAAGCTTTCCAGTGATATCTAAAGCTGTTAACTGATAGTGACTGTATATGAAATATGAAGTAATTGGAAGTTGCCAAAAACCTATCATTTGCACTGACCAGTAGGAAGCATAGTGGAATGGGAACGTCTACCCTAAAGGCCTTTTGAGAGTTGAAGAATTATCAGTTAGTCTGGCATGGGACTTAAAGATCTGTGTTTTTACAAGTACTGGGTGATTTTGAGGTGGTCCAGGAATCACACTTTAAGAAACAGCCAAAAAAGAAGAGCAACTAAAGAGAAGCAGCAAGGAAATTGCACAGAGGAAGAAAAAGGAAAATAAAATACACAATGTGGGTGTCAGGTTAATTTCTATAGGTGCCAAGAAGTTTGTGTACATTTGATCTCATTTTGAGATATATAACTCTTATGTCTTTCCGGAATTAGTCAAATATTTCAAAATGCTTTCTTATAAAATTGCACAATGTTTTCATGATCAGCAAACTTTCTCTGTTAAGGGCCTGCCTGATAGTAAATATTTTAGACTTTGTGGGCTATACAGTGTCTTTCACAACCACTCAGTCCTGCCATTATGGCACAAAAATAGACATTGATGATATGTAAATGAATTGCATGATTATGTTTCAATAAAACTTTATTTACAAAAACTGGCAATGGGTGGTATTTGGTCCATGAGCCATAGTTTGCCAATCTCTGATGCAGTTGATTAACAAGTATTGTCAGCTATTTGAGGAAGACATAAAAGTTAATTGGATTTCTAAAGATTACATAGAAATTCAACAGGAACATTAAAATCTTGGTTAAATTATAATACAGCTTTTTAAAAAATTATAAATTATAAAGGAAATTTATAAATAAAAATTCTGAATTGGAGTCTGTTTGGTAAGCTATGGAGATCTAATGCACAATAATGTGATTACAGTTAACAGTACCGAATTGTATATTTGAAATTTGCTGAGAGGATAGATCTGAAGTATTTTCACCATAAAGAAAGAGGGAAAAAAAATGGCAACTATATGAGGCGATGAATATGCTAAATAGTTTTATTTTTTAAAGATTTTCTTTCTTTTTTTCTTTCTTTATTTATTAGAGAGAGAGAGTGACCATGCAGAGGGTGGGGGAATATGAGGGAAAGAATCTCAAGCAGGTTAAACGCTAAGCCCAGAGCTCAATGTGGGGGCTCAACCTCATGACCCTGAGATCATGACCTAAGCTGAAACCAGGAGTCAGACGCTGAACCAACTGAGCCACCCAGGTGCCCCTAAATAGTTTGTTTTATAATGTGTATGTATATCAAATCATCAAGTTTTATACCTTAATATATATAATTTTTAATTACCAATTATACCTCAATAAAGCTGGGGGAAAAATCTACTTGACAAGTAGACTCTGCTGAGCAAAGAACAGTTAAAAATAATAAACTACTTATGGTTCTTGAAAGAAAAGATATTTCTTCTGAACAGCTTTATAGTAGTTACTGAGGTTATAACATATGCTAAGGAAATCATAGAGGGAAAATCATATTTTTAACTTGCATCTAAAGAATATTAATAGGAAATCTTAGCATATGGAAAGTGTCTTATTAAAATATGGGGAAGACATCTCCATCCCTTTCATTGACTCTAAAACATAGCTGATGTCTAAGGAAAGGATTTCTGATATTGCAGGTTCAAATACATCATCAGTGCCCAAATGTCAAGGGTTAAGAGATGTTCAATGAAATGTGGTTAGTGAAATGTCATGTGGCAGAATTCCAATCATGAAATGCCACAAAATGAGGGGTCACGGCA
This sequence comes from Ursus maritimus, assembly GCF_017311325.1. NCBI lineage: Eukaryota > Metazoa > Chordata > Mammalia > Carnivora > Ursidae > Ursus > Ursus maritimus. The sequence goes on along the minus strand of NW_024425563.1, from coordinate 68,485,801 downwards.
ACCTGTGGTGTGAAAGAAAATGTCAGTAGTAGAATGGAACAGTAAAAAACACTATTCTGCTTGTTATCTAAATGGACACTTAGCAATTCATTTCATCTTCACTTGATCACTTTGCTTCCTCTGTATGATCTGTGCACATGTGAGTGCCCCCTTTTGCTCGCTCTCTCTCTTCCCAACATACATTTTAAACAGGCACTGTTTAAATACTTTTAAAAGATAAACAAAAATGATATAAAATAGAAAACCCCATTGAGCTCAAAGGTAGCTATTATTTCTCACAATATACTCAAACAAAATATAGTGAGGTTAAGATGTTATACTATGATAGAAATGAGTTCCTGAGCCAGTTAGATTTTAGGAAATTACTCATAGTTTTTCAATCTGATAGTCTTATCGAGAGAAAGGCAATCTGAGCTCTGCCTTCCTGTTCTCTATGATTTGTAGCCATTATTTTCATGTTTTCTAGCACATTTTATTTGCAGTGCTATGTAGTATCTCCCACTATGGAATTGTGTAGCACACAAATACTGCAGCCAAAATACAATCAATTTGCCAGGAATTAGGCCAGTTTGTGTGAAGTTAGTAGTAGGTTTGGAAGTAGATATTACTCTCGAAGTTGGTAGACTATTACTTTGGTTACCAGCCAACTAACCAGCCACCCTGTACCCTCATTCTTGTGTAGTCTCCCCTATAAATCTGGCTGGCCCTGAAATATGCTTTAACCAATAAAATGCAGCAGGAGTGACATTGTGCCAGTTCTTGGCTGAAGCCTTAGGAAAACCCAGAGGTTTTGCTTTTGTACTTTACATTTTTGCATTTTGGGAAGAGCCAGCTGCCATGTAAGAAGTCCAGCTACCTTGAGAACACTACGCACATGGCCAAGTTGACCTTAGGAAGACCACACATGGTTGAGAAATGAGGTGTCCAGGCAATGGCAAAAACAGAGGCCCTAAGCATATGACCCCAGTGGAACTGATATCACCAGTGCCCCATCACTTGAGCCACACCAGGTGTACTATGTGCTACAAAGATGAGCTGAGCCAACCCACCATCCTCTGTCCAAAGTCCTGTCCCACAGAATTGTAAGCAAATAAAAGGTGGTGTTTTTAAGCCACTGAGCTTTGGGATAGTTATGCAGAACCAATGCGTAACTGAAGTTGAAGAAGAGGGGCAATCACGGCAAAGCCAGGAAAAAGTAAAGACCCTGGTAACCTAACAATGTTCTTGAGGGAAATCCAGGGAATGTCATTATATACAACCAAACACACTCTGCCATAGGTGCCCTCAGACAAATCATGTACCATGACACCAGGTAGTCTTTTAATAATGAGAGGAGATGATATGGTCTCATCAAACAACAGAGGGACATATATATACTGTTTAGCTTTTGGGACATAGGTCCTGTTTGGGGGGCAGAGAACAGAAACGTTCCTTCTGCAGGTTACTTTTAATAGAAGGGTCAAGAAAGAGTAGAAGTTCAAGGTTTGTATTTCTATATTTGCATCGGTAAACAAAAATTTTTATATAGGCAAGGTGTTTTGACCATCCTGTAGAAACAAAACGGACAGCCATTCAAAATTTGGTTTGGATGTTGAGACTAAAGACACCACAGGTTTTCTGGGGAGAGCAGGTCAGGATTCTCAAGCTGGTTAAAAAATGGCTTGAAAGAGTATAGAAAGGAAGCTTGCTTGGGGTTTTCATGGTGGAGAGGTGGAGTGGGGTAGGAATTAGGGTTACCTTACAGAAAAGGGCATACCTGGTTTGAATTTCTTATCAGTGCTAAAGAAGGGAGAATCTAGGCTGAGACAAAGAAGAAGCAGTGGTGAGGCTCGAAAGCTTTCAGCAATCAGACATCTGAAAATGAAGTCAAACTCTTTGTTACGATCCATCCCTTAATGTTTGCTGACTAAAATGTGCCATGTTCATTTAAATGAATTTGAACTTATTAAAATATGCCATTATGCGTTCCATGAAGCCATTGCATGAGACTTGCAAGGGTAAAAACAGGTCCTTGAATGTCTTCCTCAAGAGCCCAGTGTTATAGACTCTGAAAAGTAAAATGAGTGCCTCGGTCACTATCAGTAACATCTGGAACTCTGAAGAGGATAAGAAGTGTCTTGATGAGGCCATGGATTTTAGCTTTAGTGTGTATAGAGACATGTGTGACCTTGATATATATTTTAGTTGTCTATGAGGCAAGAAATTACCAGAGTTCTTAGGGTAGATAACTAAAGGGGCAATAGTGGTTAAGGAATTGTTGTTGCTGCCACTGAGTAGATCAGACATCCAGACCATTTGCAATGGTTCAGGAGACTAAAATTGTGCAGATAGAGCTGATTTTTGGCCAAGGCATCCAGTGCTAAGACACCTGACATCCAGAGTTTCAGTGCCTGAAGTGTGACCAATTGTGCTGATCCTTGTGTCCTGTCCTATATCAGAGACATCCTGGTTAAAGGATAGAAAGCAGCTGCTCTCCAGGGAGTTCCATCATTTGTGATGGTGATAAATAATTTCATCCATAAAGTTCACAAACTCCTTTTGTTGTTCATTCAGTTGATCCCAAGGGGCTTAGGTAGCCAGACAATTGGAGATGGGTTATCTTCTTTCATACTCTGGCATATAGCAGGAGACTAAGGACAGAGGAGGCAACCCCTCCTGCAGGAAGGACATGTCAGAGGGCCCAGGCTTGTTTCTGTCCTGTAGCAAGGCACCTCGGCAGTCGTGCTGAGTTTGAGGGTTGCTACTTCCATGACCCAAGATAGGCAGCTGGGTATGGAATGTCACATGTCCAGTGTGTGGCCAAAAATTGCCAGTATAATGGCATACAGCATTGGGTCAAGGGGGGCAGTTTTTGCATCAGAAGCCTGTAGGCAATTTATGATCATTATAGGTGGTCAGGAGACTCCAAAAGACATGAAAAGAGGTTGCAAAAGCCTCTATGACAAACAAGTCTTTGGAGATACTGATGGGAATGCATATTGTACAAAATCTGAACAGATTCCAGGGAATTTTGTTGTAATCTACAGTAGGAAAATATGTTTGTATGAAGTTGGAAATTTCAAGAATATTGATATGGAAACCTAAATACATGAGACCAAGGTGTCAAGTTTGCAGTTATTTACTGTGTGGTCCTATTTATTCTTTACAGATGCAAGAAGAGGGCAGATTAGACCGTTAAATGGAGAAGTGGGAATAATTACCTCTTCTCTAAATAGGACTTTTACAATATAGTTCAGTCCTTGAAGGCCCCAATTCTAATTTAAGCTTTATTAACTATTTTAACTAGAGAGATGGTCCATGTAGTCCTGTTTTGTCAAGCTAATTTGTAAGTGCAGACTTAATTTAATTTTTAATTTACTTTTCATTAGGTCAGGGCAATTATGCTCATTTCATAGGACATTTTTGGGCAATAGGTGCTGTGAATAAGGGGGATTTAGGCAAGACGGTAGTTTCGATAGCTAAAATGAGGCATGTGTTCTTTATGTTCAGTAACTCCCCTAAATTATGGGGGGGAGGTACTTTGTTTGAATTTAGTGGGATTTCCCAGTGTAACTGTAATTTGAACCCCCATGTTGATTAAGGCCATAAAGATTTGCCAATTGGTGCATTCCTCTACTTTATGTTCAATAACTGCCCTAAGATTATGGGGGGGGGTGTTACTTTGTTTCAATTTTGTGGGATTCCCAAGTATAACTGTAATTTGAGCCCCCATGTTGATTAAGGCCAGAAAGTTTTGCCAATTGGTGCATTGATATGAAAGTTAATTAAGAACCTATACTGTAGAGGCCCAAAAACTAATCAGCACCTTTTTTTCCCCCTTTTCTCTGTACATTACTATAGTAACTTTTGGATTTCCAATTGGATCAAATTGTGGACCTCTTTTTTCATTTGTTTATTTTGTTTGTTTCCTTCCTCTCTCCCTCCCTCTTTCCTTTCTTTCTTCCTGCTTTCTTGCTTGCTTTGTGTGCTTGCGTGCGTGTGCATGTGTGTGTGTGTGTGTGGCTACTGGATATACTTCAGTGGGTTCCTCTCTACTCTGCTCATATATATTATGTGCTTCTTCCTCCAGAGAGCCTCAAATCAGTATCATCAGGGTTAGGGACCTCACCTTTGGCAATGGTTGAATTAATCCTTGATTGTGCTATAGGAATGCCATGGGTGTTTTTCCCTATATCTCTGATGATAAGTATCTTTTTTGGCAACAGAGATAAAAGTGCAACAGCAGCAGCACCAGCAAAGGCATTTTATAGTGTCCCAGTGAGCCCTCTGTCTTTAATAGGGTAGAATTCAGCAGTTCACACTTTCAAGTAATGACTGCTATTCAGGATAAATAACTGTTCTTCTTCCATTGAGTTACCATCCAATGTGCCCATGTATATTACACAGAATGTAATCTTCCCCTTGAACTCTCTGTGAATGAGGGCATACAGCTGAATGAAACACACCAGGTCACAGTTGATCACAAGGCAAGAGTCATTCTCTGAACCTAGTGTCAGTCACAGTTTTTGCAGGAATCAGGACACCTAATTTAATCTAAGACATACAGATGGGTCCGGGCTGAGACACGTGACTCAGGGCTGTTTTAATAAGGGCCTGAATTATATACTTCTTTCCCTAAAAGCCAATTAATTATTTAAACTTCTAACTTAGGTTGGTTAAACCTATAACAGAGGTTCAGTAGAACTTAGAAGATAGAGCACAAAGCAGCACACCTCAAAATGCAGGCTAGCCAGCAGGCAGCAGCCCAAAGTACGTGCTGCTGTCAGACAGCAGAATCTGTTAGTAAGCCAGAGAAAGAGAAGAAAGACCCCCATGATGGTGGTCATTGTATAGAGATTCCACTCTCAGAGTCAGCTGTAGCATTCTGCAGAGAGAAGAATCATACACAAACAGAATGGACCTCCACCAAAATTTGTTTTGGATGTCAAGTCTGCAGACTCCAGGCACACACCAAGAGGGTATGAAAAAGGTTTATTATTTATGTAATGAGGCTTTCAGGGGAGAGGAGAGCGGACTTCCAAACATGGCTTGAGAGAGCAGAGAAAAAAGACTGGTTTGGGTTTTTGTGATTAAGGGATGGTAGGAAGGGGCTTTTGTGGCTTGACCTCCCTTTCAAAGAAAGAAGCACCTAGGCTTTCTTAATCAGCATGCCAAGATGTGGGCAGAAAGGAAAGAAGAGAGGTGAGGTTGTAAAAGCTCTCAGCAGTCAAACATCAAAAATAGAGTCAGACTCTATCACCAAGGAATTTCTGGATATAACCAACCGTTCATAGTGGAGTGAATTGCCAATGACAATTATAGACTGTATGAGATGAGGGGAGTTTAGATGACATGCTGTGGAAGATAGTGGATCACTAGATCACCCAGAGGACACCTGGGCATTTAGAATACTTTCCAAAGGGAAACAGAAGGATGAGAGCTTTAAAATGACAACTCCCCTGAAAAGCAAGCCTTTTATTTTTCTGATATTGTACAGTTTTAACAAGTCAACTTTAAAAGGTAATAGCTTACATAATCAACATTCACCACTGTATTCCATATGGAGAAGCATGTGTAGCACCTAATACTGCTTATGGCATGGTTGGGGGGGAGGGACTGTGCAAACATTGGCTAAATAAGTATATGAATGTTCTGGAGTTTCAGACTTTAAAAACTACTTTCTTACAGTTTATCTTATTTGATATTTAAATGCCTCCTCTGAGAAAGACACTATTATCTACATTTTACAGGCAAGGAAACGGAGGTTCAGAAAAGATAATACCTTTGCTCAAATTCAGGCAGTGAAAGAGCCAAGGTTCAAGCCCAGTTATTTCTAAAGACTTATGTGTTTCTTACCAAAGCACACTGTCCCTGCTAGGGATAGAGATAGGAGATCTCTATTTGGAGATAAATGAGTTTCTCTTTTAAAGTACTTTTTGGTTCTTTCATCTTTCTGATCTTCAAAACTCGACTTCATAGTCTAAAGGCTGTTTCAATGAATGTTGAAAAAAAAATCCATTAGACACATTTCATTCTAATAGCACTTAATTCCAGTGATGCGCAAACTGTTGTTCAAACACTTTGTCTGGAATAATTCTCATTTCTATCACTAACACATACTAAAAGTCTAGATTGAGGTATTCTAAGTGATTCATTTATTATACTTGATATCCTGAAATATTTTGAATTTTTTTTGAAGATCTGAAGAAAAAGAAATAATCAGATCTCACTCCAAAGCAGTACTTCATTTCCTCCTAAATTAATGTAAAATTATGTCCAGGAGATGAGTTCTAATTGACTATAACCCTAAGTGGAATTTGTTTAAAAGTCCTTATCACTCTCATTGTTCAGTCTGTAATCAACTTTCAAGTTCAAAAGCTATATGAGATATGTTCCTTAAATGGGCGGGTCACATGAAAACTCTCACAGCATAACAATTTTTTTTTTTTTAAGGGACAAAGCTTATCACAAGTGGTAGAAAGCTGAATTATATTTTGTTGTCAATTTACTCCTCTCAAGGAGACCCTTTTCAAAATAATGCAGTGTAAAATTCCATCTCTACTTTGATTCCTGAAGAATCTAACAATTGAATCCCTGCCGTTGTTATTCCATCTATTAATGTCCTAGATATCTAGCTCAGATAACATTCCCAGATGTCTTAAAAGCATTCCTCTCTTGGATGGAAAGCACTGTCATTGACCAAATTTGTTTCTCCTGGTGCCTCTCTTTCCTTAGATTCCTGATAGACTTGTCCATCAGACCACAGTTCATATAAGGGCAGAACTATCTGAATCCTAAGGTAAAAATTATTTAGATTCTCACCCTGAAACCCTGCAAAAAGTCTTGGTGATGAGCTTCCAAATAACATTTAACTTCAAAGAAATACGATTTACCTATTACAAAGGCGTTGCTTTTTGTAGTTACTTGCATGCCTCCTGCTAATTCCTAGAAGGTACATTTCTGAGATCGAAGGAGATGTAATGACATCACCATCTGTGAACCCCCTCTGTTAGTATGTGGTAACAAACACAGGGCATTACCTTTACTTGTTTCTTTGTGTGTGGGGGATAGGGGCGTGATTTTCACAGTACTTACTGTACTTTATCATGGCAACATAATTCCCTGTCTTCTTCCTCAACAAAATAGGATTCATGCATACACTTTAGTTCTTACAGTTCTAGCACTGGACTTCAGTGAATGTTTGTTGAACTAAATTCTAAAATAAAAGTGACTTTTTTCCTCTATTGTATCTTCTCTGTGGAACCTTGAGCAATTCAAAATATACTGGTAGGTATTTTTCCTGTATCAATACCTTCCATTTGAAGGAGGATGGATTTGTGTGGTGGTAAATTGTACTGCGACTTTTTGATCCATATGTTGTTTCTGTAACTGAGTTAATATTAATGTTTCAAAGGAAAAAAATTATTTTTAGACTCACTATTATAGTGTCATTACAACCTGTTTCAGATGCTGAGTGCTTCTATTTAGTACCAGTCCAGTACTCAAATAATGGTTTTTTTTTTGTTTTGTTTTAAGATTTTATTTATTTATTTGAGAGAGAGAGAAAGAGAGCAGAAGTGGGGGGTGAGAAAGGATGAGGGAGAGTGAGAAGCAGACTCCCCACTGAGCAAGGAGCCTGACTCAGGGTTTGATCCCAGGACCCTGGGTTCATGACCTGAGCAGAAGGTAGACACATAACCAACTGAGCTACCCACGCGCCCCTCAAATAATTGTTTAATCATTTTTATTCTTTCTGTTCTATGAGATGGTACTTTGGGAAATAAAATAAACACTCTCAGGTGGGAGTGATAAATACATCGCATATATGGCACAACTAGTTCCTACACCTGCATCATAAGCCTCTCTCTTCTCAGAATTCTGGAACTTTCCCCTAGACATAAATAAGCAGTCTTGTTCTCAAATGATGCTTAAGTCCCATTTTGTAAAATCCATTATGAGTTTGGGCAAGTTTTGGTCCTGTAATCCCTCAAGAAAGATTAAGTTTAGCTGAAATCACCCCAGGACTATGATGAGTTCCTAAGTCATTGTAGATCCTCAGTGCTAGCCCCTGTTGCTGGAACAGATTCAGCCGCTCTGTGTCAATAAGAACCACCTTGTTTCTCACATGAACCAGTGCATCCCTGTGGTTAGTTAGCAAGAGACATGCATTTCTGTATTGGTAGAAATGGAATGTGATTTTCCCAGTTCTTTAAATTCCCTGATGAGTAGGACTTGCTCACACTTTTATCTTTTCTCACCTGGAATTTATTCATTAGCATCCTAAGAGAATCCTTGCTATCATTCCCAACTCTACTCTCCTAAATATTTTAATCACTGAGCATGAATAATATATATAAGAATGTCATTCCTAAGCTTTCAGCTTTCAGCCATTTCCTACAAAGTAAATCAAATCTTTTTAGTAAATAGATGAATTCTATGGCTTTACCCCCTTTCACCACTTACCACCTAACCCTTTAAATGCTAATAATGCCAAAATGCTTCCAGTAACCCTAAGGAATTCCACAATTCAAAGAGCACTATCTTGTGTGCACTTCCCACCTTGCTTCACCTGTCTTTTAGTCCTTCATCTCTGCCAGTATTTCCTTTAGGAAGCCCAGTGTGCAATAGGAACCTTTCCATTTTGTTTCCTGAAAACCTCAACATACTTCTAATCTATCAATCAAAATGTGTGTGTCTATTATAATCCAATTAGGCATTATGATATACTATAGTTCTAAACAGTATCTTTTCTGCAGCTGTTGCCTGGAAATTCGAAGACAGGAGTCATATCTAATGTGCCTTTGGCCTCCCCTATCCATAGTACAAATGGTTCATATAGAGGCTAAGTAATTTTTGGTTAAACTGAAGTGAACCAGAAATTAAAAGAGAAGTCTAAAATTATTTTCCTGAATACCTTATTTAAGAAGGACAAAGTTAATAGTTGTGATTGACATATGGCTCTCTTAGGGGAGGTGGGGAGAGCAAATCAAATAGTCATTGCTAGATTCCTTTAAAAACTCAAAACCAATCCTTGACACAATCAGTGGAGATCGACTCTAATATAAATTTGTATACAACATTATTGAAAGTGATTTTTATTTGGACTTGAGTAACTTTATAGTATACCTTAATTAGAATAAAATTTGGGAGTAGCAATTTCTTACCACAGGTGATTTTCATTAGCAGAACATTAAAAAATAGATCTGTCTTCAGTGTCCTCTTGTTACAATATTTATCAGAGTTAAATGATACATATTCAGTAAGGTATACAGTCATATATCTTCCTCCAAGTTTCACAGATTATAATTTCCATGCTGGATTCTTTTGAACAACGTGGACCAGAATAAGCCAGAGGTAGAACAAAATTGGCTAAATTAGCAGACCACAGCTAAGCCTGGAGGACAAAATTAAGGGTCAATTTTGAGGGAGAAGCATTAGATACAAATTTTATTCAGAGTCATGGTGAGCTACAGATACCATCAAAAAGCTCCTTGGACCACTCATTCATACAGAAATGATCCAACACTTTGTAGACACTAAAAGAGTTTTTCTGACAAAGTTGCATGTTGACAGTGAGGTTTTTTGTTTATTTCTTTCTTTTATCCATAACCCTAGGGTTACCTGTTTGATTCCATTAGATGAAACACTGATTATTAATATAAAGTCATGCATTTAGTAAGCTGAGAAATCAGTCTGGGCTCTCAGTGTCTGTTTTATGTGAGAGCATCACATTTTTTTTTTTAATTGACCTGGAAAGCTGGGTATCAACTTTGTCAATATGGTCAAATAAGGAGTGCTCAGACTTGGATTCTTTTAACCAAATTTCACCCAGCCATATCATTGGGTTAACTAATGCCTCTGTAAAATGATCAGATTGATCTTACTGCACTCTGAATTTATAGCTAGTAGGTTATTCTCCCCTAAGTATAAACACATCTGTTCACACCAGGTAAACTGGATGCTTACCAAGAGTCAGGTGTTTTTGCCTCTAAATCTGTTTATGCCAGTTTTCTTTGCCATGGTAGTTTCCAAAGTTAGCTGTCAACATTTTTCCCCTCCCTGCATGAACATGTGGCTCCTCACTCCCAGAAGTGGAGTCTATTTCTGCTCCCCTTGAATCTGGGCTGGCTCTCTGACTTACTTTGACCAATAAAATGTGGCAGATGTGTTGCTGTGGTAGTTCCAGGTTTGAGCTTTTTAAGGGAACTAGCAGCACCTGCTTCCTCTCTCTTTAAAACCAGCTACCCCATAAGAAGTCTGATTACTCCACCACGCCATAAGGAAACCCAAGATAAATAAATAAAACCTTAAAAAAAAAAATAAAGGAAACCCAAGATAGCCCTGTGGAGAAGCCACATGGAGAGAGATGCCTAGTCACCCCCTAGCTATTTCAGCAATCCTAGCTGTGGCATTAGACATGCCAGTCCTAGAAAATACCACATAAGATGGAAGAACCACCCACCTGAGCCCTGTTCAGACTGCAAAATTATTTTTTAAAAAGTTGAATTGTTGTGTTAAGCCTCTAAGTTTTTTGTTAGACAGCAATAGATAGCTTAAGCACTTGCTATATAGTAATCATATAATCAAGTAAGTAAACCCATGAGGCTTGAATGTGGGATGAATGAGAATTGTTTCTATAAAAAACAAAATGAAAGCTTTGGGAAGTCTCAAAAAAGCTTTCAAAAAATACCTTAGAGAATAGAAATGTTGCTATCAAAATAGGGATTGGGGAAGAAAACAAAATGTTGTAATATTCTACATTCAGATTGCTTTAAAATATCTTGAAGTACATTTTTTTTATAGTTCTCATTTATTTTGCTTTGTTCTTGCTTATCCTTGAGTGTGAAATGTTCTAGCCAGAATTATCTACAACCACAGTGGGTATGTTAATTGAATCAGCCCCCACCGTCCACTTCACTGCAGTAGAATTATCTTTCTCTGATCCTGATAGCTAAGGAGCAGGTTTAAGAATACAACATACTAACCACTTTTGCACACTTACTAGCTATCCAACTAATAAAACTTCAATGCAGTGTGATGAAATTTGCATCTTTGCTGCCAACCTGTATTTTGTACAGAAGAGAGTATCCGAGGCAATCTCTACTACTTTATCCAGAAGAACACACATAAATGACACATTCTCAAGAGGACATCTGAAAACAAGGCTCCCACCTGTCTGTTTATGGGTTAGCTGAGTTTAAGACTAGTAACCATAACAAAAAGACTTGTAACCGTAAAGAAAATAGAGAGGGAAAGTAGGACATAATTATGACCACCTAATGAAATAATACCTATAAAATAATGAAAAAACTTCTGGTTAGTGAAATCTCATCATCCTTGAGCTGGGGATATATGTGGAAGTTGAGCAAGTATTCCCTCCCAGACCCCTCTGCTGACAAAGAACCTAGGAATACAAAGACTAGTACTTCGCTGCCAAAACCTGTTGATTTTTTTAGTGTTACAAATTTCTTCCAATCTCTAACATATAGCTAAATATTATTCTTAGCCACTAAGTGCCATTGTGTAGTTTTTAGTGTTATAGACATTAAACAGGAAGTTGGAAAGGCACATTCATTTTTATTTGAAAGTCATTTGAATGTGAAAGAATTGTTTCCCAGACACAGCAATGTGATTCTTCTCTTTCTCAACTCTATAGGCATTTTATACCAGCTATTGAATTCAGGCATCTTCTCACTTGGAAAGTGGTAGAGAAATGTGATTATATTATTTATCAACATTATATTTCCCATGTCTGAACATTGTATTTTCCATTATGAAAATATTGTCTTCAACCATGTGACAGAAACAGTAATGCTCACCAAGTATCCCATTTGTTCCTCCATATTTCCCAGCCCTCCACAGTTATGGACCCATATAATTAGTTCCAGCCAATGAAAATAAAATATGAGTTAAAGTGTGATAGGTCATTTCTAGGCTGAAGAATTAAAGAGCCATGTATTGGGGCGCCTGGGTGTCTTAGTTGGTTGACCATCTGACTCTTGATTTCAGCTCAGGTCATGATCTCAGGTCCCGGGATCAAGCCCTGTGTCTGGTTCTGTGCTTGGTCAGGAGTCTGATGGAGATTCTCTCTCTCCCTCTGCCCCTTGCTCTCTCTCTATCTCTCAAATATTAAAAAAGAAAAAAGCCATCTGTGATTGTCTGGTTTCTTACTCATCTGGCAGGGTAACTGAAAAGGCTTTGAGTTACAGATGATTCACCTGTAAGACAGAACCTTAGATCAGCCTAGGTCCCTAATTTAGTAGATGAAACAGAGCTCCTTTCCCACCCATGTAGAATATATACCATGAGCAATTCATAAACTTTTGCTGAACTTACAGAAAATTTTGGAGCTCTTTTGTTACTGCAGCATAACCTAGCCTATCATAATAATGCAATATGGTACAATCACAAAAATAATTAATCAATTAATAAATTCATCCAACATATAGTGGGCATCCACAGGTGCCAAGTACTGTTACAAGACACTAGGGTTAGGTTTGTACAAAAAGACAGTCTATGTCCTCAGTGAGCTTATAGTCTAATGAGGAAAATGGAAAAATAAACCTTCAACAAGGAGCATTGGCAAGTACCCAGCATGTGCTACAACTATACCATATGCTGCACTTGGCAGAAATATGTAAGGAATTTTCAGTGTAATACAGTATAATTCAGTGTAATATACACATGGTAATAGATTATTATAATATGGTAAGTATTTCAAGAAAGTCTGTACAAAATATTTGGACAGTAAAGATAAAAAAGCAAGTAATTACCTGGAGATGTCATGGAAGGCTTCTCAGAGGAGATGACATCTGTTTAGATCTTGAAAAGTGAGTAAGACTTCACCTACTGGAAAGGTTCATGTAGTAGTCATTAGCACTGCTCAACAAAATTACCTTACTTTCATTCTTCCATGATAGGATTACATGTCTAATCCCCTTTCAACTTAGAAATAGCCATGTGTTTTTCTTTGGCCAATAAAATGTGAATAGAATGAGTGATTGACACTTTCAAGCAAAAGATTTAAGAGCCAATGCATTATTTTCCATGGTCCTTTCTCATTTCTGATCATGGAAGCGCAATTGGAGAATAAGTTTCAATTAGCCTTGTGACGGAGTGACTATGATGAGATGAGCCTCAGCAATCCCTATTACATGAGTGAAAATAAATTTTTATGATAAGTGAAGAGTCATTTGTTACTACAGCATTACTAATTCTGACCAATACAGTATATTCCAGGCTAAGAGAATAGCTAGTGCAAAAAGACCTGGAAATGTGAAAGCTTACTGTGCATTTCTGAAGAAGTGCATTCAATGGGGCTTAAGTTCAAGGTATGTGGTGAAAAAAGGGTAAAATAAGATGAGGTAAGACAGGACAAGGTGTGAGTGATCTCCTATTGCTGTTAAAGGACTAGTTTATTCTTGAAGTAAGAAAAAATAATTCTGGAATGGTGATGGTCAAGGTATGAGCACATGTATACCTTCGTGTCCACCTGACCCTCTGCTAAGGAGAATCCTTTGTAAAGAGCCCTCAGAGAAAGATTTTTAGATAAACAGTTGTCCTGTTGAGGCCATTATTAGATATGTTGATGAAGGCACACTGACAACTTTTTGTTTTGTCTCATCTAAAGCAGGATGTTGTGAAAGCCTTGAATCTATTGTCTGTCATTGCCACCATATTTTGTTTGGAGAATGTTAATATCTCCTAAAACGTAAAACTGAAAAAAGAATTTTTTTAGATTTGTTTGAGAGATGGAGTAACATGCCGATTATCTGTGGCAGTGGGGAAATGAAACTGTCACATCAATTACAAAAGCTGCTAAGTTGCCAGCAGGAAAAGCATTGATTCTCCAGTGGGTTCAGATCTGTAATTTCAGATACCTTTGTCATCTTACTGAATGGTAAACTTTGAAAAGAAAATCACTTCTTCCATTCATAACAATACCTATCATTGGAGTCTTTGAAAGGAACTGATAAGATGAAAATTTATTTTTGGTATGCCCTCAGTTGTTAATTTTTATTTCTAATTCAATTTTCATTTTTCCTTTCTTTGAGGTATCAGTTTATCAGCTCACTAGATTCCTAGCAGGACTCAATATGACCATACAGTGGTTTGCAAGTTTATTTAAATATGCGGCTAAATAAGAGTGATTCAGAATTATGTGCTTCCGAATCTCAACAAAAAAGCATTTATTTCTATTAACAGTTTAAATTCTGGGCATAGTTTGTTTCTTCTTTCCTGTTTCTGCTTCTAAATCCATCTGGTCTCTTCAGGAAGTAGAAATCAGGGTATTTAGAAAATTTGGAAAGTCTTTGCTCTCTATGGACTGGATCAAATTGTTCTAAAGTCAGTCCACGGGGACTTTTGGGAGGAATGCCAGGCAGGGATTGACAGCTCTTATTTATCAAACATCTTTATATGCCCTACTTGGTACACTTATCTATCCCCAACATCTCCCCCTCCTACCACCAATAACCAGGTTTGAAGGGTTCTGATGATAGTCTGAAAAGTTTAAGAGTTGCAAATTTTTTGTTTAGGGATTGTGACACGAACACAGAAGAAGACTGTATTTCTGAGTCTCCCTTGAGGTTAGATTATGGCCACATGACTGGATTCTGGCTAATGAGTTATAGGTATAATTAATCTATTCATTTTGAAGCCTGCCCTAAAAATCTCCTATGTGCTTGCCCACACTCTTCCTTCTGTGGTTACCATGGAGGCCATGTTTTTAAGATGCCATGTTATATGATGGAAGGAGCCTAGATTCCCGAGACATTCTTGAAAGAGAAATAGCTAACTTGTAGCTAATAGCAGTGTGAGAAAGAAATTTTTATCAAGCCACTGAGATTTGGTAGTTGCTTTTCACAATGGTTGGTATTTCTTATTCTAATACAGGATACCTTTGGAAATTAGAAAAGGTAACCTAATATGTTCAAAGTTTATAATAATATGGGAGAAACAAGTAGGTCTTCTAGACTCCAAAATGATACTTAAAAAATATTAATACTGACACCATGACTTACATAAACTATAACTCCCACTTGGGTTGAACCAGTATTTAAGATTACTTCCTAGAGGACTATGGTCATATCACTTTCTTTTTTTTTTTTTTTTAAAGATTTTATTTATTTATTCGACAGAGATAGAGACAGCCAGTGAGAGAAGGAACACAAGCAGGGGGAGTGGGAGAGGAAGAAGCAGGCTCATAGCAGAGGAGCCTGATGTGGGGCTCGATCCCGTAACGCCGGGATCACGCCCTGAGCCGAAGGCAGACGCTTAACCGCTGTGCCACTCAGGCGCCCCTCATATCACTTTCCATCTTAGCTTAGGAACAGTGACAAAGTTGTAACATGTTTATTGTATAAGAGTAGTATACAAATCTAACAAGTAAAAGAATAAGTTATAACAAGTGAAAGGAAAAGTCTGTAAAAGGAATTTGACTTTTACTGACTTGTACTAAAGAAATATTTTGCAGAGTTGACTTATACAAGCAATGAAATGAAGAAATCAGTTCTGCTTTCAATTTCATTATAACCAAGCAGTGATTTTGCATCACTAAATGTACACTCGTTGAAACAGAAATGGTTTGTAGTATTTTCACTTCTCAGTTTCAAGAGAGATTTTCACGCATTCCCCACATTTCATATATTTACTCACCTAGAAAATCTGTCTTTCAGCCTTTTGTGTATAATTTAGGTGCTCAGGGCTTGACAATTGATTTGAGTAGCATGTTAGTATGACACATTCACAATCTTCAACTGGTGGTATTGGTTTGTGTGTAGCCTTTAGATAGAAAGAAAAACAACCTCCTCATAATGCTATATAGGTTCAATAAGAAATCCCATTAAGCTGCTAAACATCGCTTTTTGACCTTTTTGCTTCTGTAAGCTGTAATTAGAGTTTAAAAAATTTTTTCCTTAAAAGCCAAGTTTTAGCACGCAGACAAATGGTTAGTGATTCATTATTGGAAAATGTAGTATTTTTGGCATTTCATCTCCTAAACTATTTCAAGTCTGGCCCACATGACAGACATATTTTAAAAGCCGTGGGTCTACATATTGGCAAATTGAGTCACTCTTATAGAATGGAAATGAACAGTTTTTAAAATTAAGTTACAAAACTAAGAAAACATCCCTTGTGCCTCATGCATCTTTCAGGCTCAGGTACTCGTAAGTAAGGGTTGTGCAATAGAAAAGGCGTGAGTCTACAAAACTGAAACCTGGATTTTCTTCTGGCTCTCCACTTTGTGTGACCTTGACAAGGTCTTTCATAATAATAAGTAGCATTTGGATAATACCTGAAAAGCCTCAAGTATTTTTGCATATGTCTCATCCCGTATATGAATCAGTTAGAATCACAATTTTAGTTTACTACAGATTCATCAGAACCATCTAATTTTAGAGGAGAGCAGGTGCTATTCCTGTTCATGTAAAATGTCACCGTGAAATTATGTGATAGATCATGTTCCTAAGCTACAATATCTGCCAATAAACAGGACAATAACACCCATAATATAAGGAATATCACCTAGTTATAAAGTCAAAGAATGCTTTTATTAAATTGTGCTACATTCAGTTGTTACGTTAAATGAAAAACATGGCTAATTTCATAATTTCTTCCATCAGGGTTTTTTTTTTTTAATTAATGAATAATTTATTAAGCCAAGCTATGAAACCCAAGCTTGTCTCACAAAAATCTATGGTGATAAATTCAACCCTTGGAAATCTTTGATTACCAAAGAGATGAAATCTGGTCACACCTTTCCTAAAGTTCAGTTTCACAAATAAACTCTAGAGAAATCCACCTCAGATCATTCAGACTTGATTGCCTTATGGTCTTTAGAATGTAATTTCCATAAGAATAAAGACCTTTCTGAGGATGAATACCTACCATTTACATGGACATGGATGGAACTGGAGGGTATTCTGCTGAGTGAAATTAGTCAATCAGAGAAAAACAGTTATATGGTTTCACTCATGTGGAATTTAAGAAACAGCACAGAGGATCATAGGGGAAGGGAAGGAAGACTGGATGGGAAGTCATTCCATGGATGGAACTAAAGCGAAATAAGTCAATCAAGTTATCGTATAATCTCACTCTGTGGAATTTAAGAAATAAAACAGAGGATCATAGGGGAAGAGAGGAAAAAATAAAACAAGACGAAAGCAGAGAGAGAGACATACCATAAAAGACTTTTAATCATAGGAAACAAACTGAGGGTTGCTAGAGGGGAGGAGGTGGGGGGATTGGGGTAACTGGGTGATGGGCATTAAGGAGGGTACATGATATAATGAGCATTGGGTATTATATAAGACTGATGAATCACTGACCTCTGAAATCAATAATACATTATATGTTAATTAATTGAATTTAAATAAAAAAAATAAGTAAAATGAAAAAAAAATAAAGACCTTCCTTCCTTTTTTTTTTTACTACTATATCCCTAGTGCCTAAAATATTATAGATGCTCAATAAATATTTGTCAAGTGAAACAAATAACCTTTCTTCTGTTAGCTTCCAGGAGAAAAAAATCTTTCACTTCTATCACTGATTTCAAAGAAATAGAAAATTGGATGAGTATAGGATGTGAAGGGAAATGAATAAGGAAAATAATTATATTATAGTGCAACATGGAAGAGGAGGGGAACAAGTGACCATGTATCCATGTCTTTCCTCCAGTATTTTGCTTTTAAATGCCTGTCAGTGAAGATGTTAATAGATGAAGCTTAATCCTTCTCACCACGACTTTGATGTAAGTAAAGAACAATTGCAAATCTGAACTATTTACATCCCAATGAAGTGAAGCCGCACTAATAGGATGGGTGGACATTCTGATCCAGTTTTACTGGTTTGCAAAAGAGAAAATTTATTCGAAAATAAACAAAATATCAAAACCTGGAACATTTTGCTTGTCACTATAATGTTATTTCTTTCCTATGATTGGAAGAGGAATTCATTTGAATTTCCTCTCCCTTCTCCCATTGCCCTCTTTCTAGTGAAACCTCTAATCCATAGCATGAAACAACTGATGAAGAAATAATAGAAGGGGTGATTAGGAAGAATTTGAGTTTAGAGATTAAGGGAACAGGCTCAGGAACTCTAGATTTGAATGTTGCCTTTGCCTTATAAGAGCTATAAGATCCGGGGCACCTGGGTGGCTCAGTCCATTAAGCATCTGCCTTCGGCTCAGGTCGTGATCCAAGCCCTGGGATCAAGCCCTGCATCAGCTCCCTGCACCAGCTCCCTGCTCAGCGGGACACCTGCTCCTCCCTCTCCCTCTGTCTGCCACTCCTCCTGCTTGTGCTCTCTCTCTCTCTCTGTACAATAAATAAATAAAATCTTAAAAAAAAAAAAAAGAGTTGTAAGATTCTGGGGAAATGAATTCATTTCTGTAAGCCTGAATTTCATCATCTGTAAAAAGTAGATAATAGTGGCCCACAACTCACAGGATTAAATGACATAGGAAAAGAAATGGTTTTAGCACAGCAAGTATAAATAATAGATATCAGTATTTTAACAATAAGCAAAATTCTCAAATCTTGAATTATAAGAGAAGGCTTTAGATTAATTGCAAGGGCTAACTTACTAAAATGCACTCAATACTATCTGTAGTTGAGATGAATCCACTTGGGGTCTGTTTTATACAAATACTCAAGTATCAGCAGAGTAATTAATGTACCTAAAGTAGAAGGATTTAGACCTCTGCACAAACTGTAAAATGATAGGCCAGGAGGTGATGCAACAGTGTGAGGAAGAAGAAGAGCAAGAGTATCTTCACAACCAGTTGAGCAATTAATGTATCGTATGAATGTCAATCTGAGAGCAAATGTTCATGCTGTTGTCCTAGCTGGAGAACAAGAGCAACAGCAGGACATTGAACTAGCAATAGGATGTAGTTCTCATTTAAGTTCAGATGACACATAACAGTTTATTGATTGGCAAAAGCAGATTCCTTTTATCC
Organism: Ursus maritimus; assembly: GCF_017311325.1. NCBI lineage: Eukaryota > Metazoa > Chordata > Mammalia > Carnivora > Ursidae > Ursus > Ursus maritimus. The sequence continues at coordinate 68,466,861 of NW_024425563.1, read as the reverse complement.
AAAATAAAGTGAGAAATTGAGCCAAAATGGCAATATGTAACTTTTTGAGACTCACAATCCATCTAATCAACTCCAGCTCATAAAGAAGGGACCGAATTCTTCTGTGTGTCTTTATCTTATTATGTCCAAAGAGTAAAATTTCTTCTCTAGAAAATAGTTATATCTTCTTTTGCTGTTATCATCAATACTCCATAAATGCTTTAATATACCTCTACCCTTCACAAATTGTGCTAATTTATTTCTTTAATACTTCAAATAATACCTAAATATCTAAAAAAAACAATCCCAAGTGGAGAAATAAGTTTGCAGATAATTTTTAGAAGTCATATGATTCCAATTCTAATTCAGTTTTCATTTTGGCATTGGCTACATCTGTGTTGATTTGGACATTTGTTTTTTCTTTTTGTTTCTTTTTTACTTTTTGCTTTCCAACATCTGATCTCCCTTCATGGATTTGCAAACTCCTCAAATGAAAATTCTCATTATCTACTTTCTCAGAATCTCAGCAGCTGGTAACCTCAACCCACGCCATTGAGGTTGATAATGAGGTAGAAAATAAAATTATCTTCTAAGAACATGCAAGAGAATTGATACAATCTAGACATTTCCTTAACAAGATAGTATGTAAAATATAAATATTATTTGACATGTGTCTACCTATATGTCTCTATTACTTTGAGTCAAATTGAAAATATCATGGTGAAATAATTTATAGGGATTGAATTGGTAATTTTAAAACTTCACTCAAAGAAAAGCCTGGGTGTGCAAGACCTTACTGGTGAATTCTGTTGAACAGTTAAAGAAGAATTTAATACCATTCTTTCATAACTATTCAGAAAAAAATGGGAGAGAAAGGAAAATTTACCAACTCATTCTATGAGGCCAGTATTACCCTGTTACCAAAACCAGATAAGTCAGTATGAAAAGAAAAACTATGAACTAATATCTCCTGTGAGTCTTGATGTAAAAATCATCAACAAATTCAACACATATAAAGGATTATACACCATGTCCAAGTGGGATTTACATATGAAAATCAGTTAATGTAATACACCACATTAATAGAATAAAGGACAGAAACCACATGCTAATAATCTGCAGAAAAATCATGCAGAGAAAGTATTTGGTAAAACTGTCTCATGGTAAAATCACTCAACACACTAGGAATAGAAAGGGTAAGAGAGGGACTGTTCATGAGCATTGGGCTTCTTTTTGGGGTGATGAAAATATTCTAAAATTAGTCTGTGGTGATGGTTTCACAATTTTGAGACTGTACTGAATTGAGACTGTACAAATTTGAGACTGTATTGAATTATGTACTTAAATGAGTGAATTTTATGGTATATAATATTTCGGTAAAGCTGTTAAAAAATGCATACCTTTCCTGTCTAACTAGCAATCATTAAATAAATATAATGTAATACAAAGATTTCCATGTATGAAAGATGTAAAAATAAGCTGTAGCAAAAATGGACAAAATTTGGGGCGCCTGGGTGGCTCAGTCGGTTAAGTGTCTGTCTTCGGCTCAAGCCCCACATTGGGCTCCCTGCTCAGCAGAGAGGCTGTTTCTCTCTCTCCCTCTGCTGCTCCCCCTGCTTGTGCGCTCTGTCAAATAAATGAATAAAATCTCTAAAAAAAAAAATGGACAAAATTTATATGAAGAAATATTTAAATGGCTACAGAGAGACACAAAAAAGATAATCCTTTTGTGTAATAAAATGCAGTGTTATGAATTTGTTATTTTGCCCAAATTAATCGTATTTGAGGCTACCTATAGAAAATGCTAATATCATATGTAGGGAAGAAGTTAAGTTGATTCTCAAATATATTTTAAAATTAAAAATGTGGCCAAAATATCAGAAAAAAAGTAATGAAACAGAATCAGCCTATCAGAACTCAACTGATATCATAGAACTGTAACAGTTAAAATTACTTATATGGAACATATTAGAGTCCAAATAGCCTCAAAAAGCCTCAAAAGTGTATGGAACTTTGGTTTCTATATTGGTTTACTAAACAAGCTGTAATCAGAATGACAAAGTAGGAGGGAAATTTATTTTTATCCTACTACTGTCTTTAGCTCATTCCATCAGATTTTTTCTTCCACTCCTGAATTAACTCATTCAGCATTTTATAAATATATTTTGAGTCTCTACCATGAGCCAAGCACATTCTTAAGTTCTGGGTTGTAGCACTCAACAAAACAGGCAAAATCTCTCCCCTCCTGGGATTTATATTCTACTTTGGGGAGATAGACACTAAACAAAACAAATAAGAAAATATATATAAGGTTAAATGTGATAAGTATAGTGGAGCAATATAAATGATATGAGTAGGATAGTGAGAGCTAAAATAGAAAGGTTTTAAATACGTGGTCCAAAAAAGGATTTTTTAAAAAGATTTTATTTATTTATTTATTTATTTATTTGAGAGAGAGAGAGCACGATAGAGACACACAAGTGGGGTAGAAGGGCAGAGGGAGAAGCAGACTCCCCACTGAACAGGGAGCCAGACTGAGCCACCCAGGTGCCCTCCCACAAAAGGATATTTAAGCAGAGACTTGAAGAAAACATAAAGATAAGTCCTTTGGGTATCTGGGGAAGGTTTTCCAGGCACAGCAACTAGCAAGTGCAAAGAGCCTGGGTTGAATGTTTGCCTGATGCATTTGAAACCAGAACAAATGGGAGGAAAAAGGAAGTGGTAGGAGATGAGGTCAGAGAAGTAACAATAATTCGCAGAGACATGATAATGGCTCCAGCTCACACAACCCCCCCCCCCATCTCCTATATCCTACCATGTACACCACATAGCTGCTGTCTATTTGGGTCACCTGACCCTGACAAATAGATGTTTTTCAAAAGAGCTCTGGCCCAGCTACCTTCTATGGCATTTGCTTGGTTCATGAGAAAACTCGGCACCTTTGCCCCATCAAACTCAGGCAACACAGGCAGCACCTACCATAACTATGTCTCCTACTCTCTCATCACCACCAGCTGCAGCCAGCTTCTCACATGTAATGTGTTCAAGGCAAGAGTCAAGCACCATTACCTTTCCTCATACTCTCCATAGACTTAGGTCAAAATCTCCTAAGAACCATCTCACCATACTTCATTCTGCTCTCCTCACAGCACAAAGGCCCATGAAATTCTGTAACAGCAAGTAGCCAAATAGGTGTAAGGTTTCCATTTCCCTTGATGGCTGACACTCTGCTCTTTATGAGTGGCTCTCTTGCACAAAGAGGGCACTAGAAACACAAATAGTTTTGACAATTCTGTTCAAAGGAACCCTTGTTCAAGAAAGTCCTTGATCAGTCATTACCTTACTCTTATGATCTCAACATAGGTGATGAGCTAAGGGTTGCAGAGCTGGTCTGAGAACAAGTCTTCCAAAGACCTGCATAGATGGCCTAACATAGGTGGCCTTTATTTGAATATGGAGATATGTGTTCTGTACCATTTATGGTTATGATGTCTCAGCTGAGACTAGGTGGAATTTTAGGTAACATCCTATTAACAATTAGAAAAGGCAGCAAATTAAAGCAGTGGTCAAAAGATAGATTATTTGATAAATGGTATAAGGACATACAGCTAGTTATTTCTCTCTCTCTCTCTCTTTTTAAAGATTGTATTTATTTATTCGAAATAGAGCATGAGCAGGGGAGAGGAGGCAGAGGGAGAAAGAGAAGCAGACCACCCACTGAGCAGGGAGCCCAATGCAGGACTTGATCCCAGGACCCTGAGATCATGACCTGAACCGAAGGCAGATACTTAACTGACTGAGCCACCCTGGTGCCCCTATTTCCCTCTTTTTTCCTCTTCTCTTCCCCACCCCCGACACATACCCGCCCACACACACAGAGTTCTAAGATATCCAAAGATTTACATGTTAAAAAATGAAACAATAAAAGTACTAGAAAATGAATACCTGTTACAACATGGAGGAACCTCAAAAACAGTGTAGTAAGTAAAAGAAACCAACTACAAAATCCCACATACTGCATGATTCCATTTATGTGAAAAATCCAGACAAGGAAAATCTGTGGAGATAGAAAGTTGAGTAGTGGTTTGCAAAACTATAGGGAGTAGTGTCTACAAATAGGCATACGGTTCTTTTTCAGGGTGATACAAGTGTTCCAGAATTAGTTTGTAGCGATAGCTGTACAACTCTGTAAATTTATCAGAAGTCATTGAATTATATACATAAAACAGAGATTTTTTGGCATGTAAACTACAATAAAGCAGCTTTTAAAAAGTATTAGAAAAAACTTGAAGTGTGCCACAAGCACCAGAAGTTATTTTTGAAAGTTATACATTTAACTACACAATAATCTAAATTTTTTTTCTTTGACAAAAATTACTGTCAACTGTCAAAAGATAAATGACAAACTGGGAAAGAGATTGTGCAGCATTGTCTCAATCAGGATTCAGGGCAAGAAACAGACACTATTTGACGAATATTAAGAAGAAAGCAATTTGATGAAGTAAAGGATGTGTTTACAATGCCATTAGAAGGTGGAGGAATGAGCGGAAGGCTGGAATCTCCAGCAATTACCCCAAAACACTGTTGCATTGTCCCACCAGAAGTAGTTTTACCTCCAAAACTGCCACTTGGAACTACCAAGAATGCACAACTGTAGCTGGAACTCAGGCACCAGGGAGATAGAGTCAGGAAGCTGCAAAACTGTCTTTTAAATAGACAGAGCCAGCATATTGACCCTGGAACAAGAAGTTTACCTGTGAATCCCAGCACAAATTCCTCTCACCACCACAGAATTAAGAAACAGGCCTGGGAATATGGAATCCTAGTGCCTCCACCACCAAAACAGCCTCTTTTCATCAAGAAGATGAGGAATAGCCAATGCTGTGCATAAACCTCACATTTCCAAAATTGTACTTAAGAGCAAAAAGCCAGTCAAGATGTCAGGAAAATGAACACAGATTCATTGTTACTGCCTTCACCCAAATCTCATCAAACACACTAACTGTAATACCAATTTATCAGAGAAGCACAGCTATAAGGTAGTCTGGAAACATAGTTATTAGTTTTCTATAGTTGCAGAAGAGAAGGCATTGAGGTAAGTAAACCAGTCCACATTATCAACCATAAACACATACACCAAGCAATGGCTCATCCTGTAGTGTATGAAGAGATCTTATAAATCAATAAGCAAAAGATGGACATAGATAGAAAGTTCTCAAGAAAGCAGTTAAAGATATTTTATAAACATGTAAAACAACACTTAATATCACTCATAATAAATAAGTGCAAATTGAAAATACAGTACTCTACCTTTCAGATTTTAAAATATCAGCATAATTGAATTGAGGAGAGTTTATAGAAAAAGAACAGTATCTCTGGAGGGCAATTTTACAATATCTATTAGAATTCAAAGTGCACTTATACTATGGTTATCAATTCTAGGAATTTATACTGGATACATATAAGTGCATTTACAAAGAAGTATGTACAAGGCTATTTACTGAAGTACTCTTTGTAATACCAAATACTGAAAACAAACCTAACATCCATAAAATGAGATACAATAAGTACCTAACATGGAATGCCTGCAAAATATATTGTTAAATAAAACAAGAAGCAGAATGGTGTGTAAAGCTGGTCATCATTCACACAGCATACAAAATAGACATAATTTTATATATGCTTTTATATGTATAAAGTATTTTTTAATAACAGTGATTGCCTCTATGTAAAGCAACTGCAAGCTTGTATATCAGGGTTGGGACAGAACTTATTGTATCATCATATTTGAATTTTTCCATGTGAATTTATTATCTTTGTAAAAATACAGAAAATTTAAAATATAAGACACAGGTACTCACAAAATTAGTGCAAAAAAGAAAAGATATAGTACATTATAAATTTCTCATTATATGTTTTCTTAGTGAAGTTCTGTCAGCCAAGCTGGTATAAGACTTGGCAGTTACTTATGCTTACGCCTCCTGGTACTGAAAAGCAGTTTGTAGAGGTATTGTCTGTTAAATAAAGCATTAAGATAAAAGCTTATGTTCTTAGGGCCATTTGGGATCACTTAACAATTTTTTTAAACTACAAAGATAATTTATAGGCTCATTGACTAAAAATTCTAGAGGTAGAGCTAGATTCACCTGAGTCTGATCAGAGTTTTTGTTTCCTTTCTCTGTTGTTTTCTTGGCTCTTCTCTATTCTTCTGTTACCTTCTTTATTATCTTTATTCTCAGTCCCTATTCCTTAAATTAGCTAACAGCCTGCAGCTCCAGGAAATACCATCCAGAAGACAAAAGAATTTGCCTTCCTCAGCTTGTAGGCACAAGTCCTGGACTTTAAGATGAGTGGGCTAACATAAGTCATACATCCCTTCTTGAGCCAATTAGCAAAAATATGACATACTACTGATTAACTTTAGCCAATCAATGCTCACCCATAGATTTTCAAAATGGTTTCAACCTAACCAAAGACATGTATCTGTTTTACAATCCAAATCCACAATGGGATTTTTTTTTCTTTTTTCTTTTTTCTTTTTCTTCTTTTTTTGAGGGAAGGCTAGGAAAGGAACCACAATATTCACTAATGTGTTATTTATTGATTAATTTTTATTTTTATTTTTTTATTTTATTTTTTTTTTATTAAAAGATTTTATTTATTTATTTATTTGACAGAGACAGCCAGCGAGAGAGGGAACACAAGCAGGGGGAGTGGGAGAGGAAGAAGCAGGCTCCCAGCAGAGGAGCCCGATGTGGGACTCGATCCCGAAACGCCGGGATCACGCCCTGAGCCGAAGGCAGACGCTTTAACGACTGCGCTACCCAGGCGCCCCCATATTGATTAATTTTTAACATTGCTTCCAATGAAACACTTTTTTTTAATGTAAGATTTTAATACAAATGATGCTCTTATTTTCCATTCTTGGCAATTTATGTAGTTACCTTCTTTATTTCCAACCTAGACCACAACACCAAGTCAAAGACTGAGAGTTAGAGGGGAGAAGGTCTTCTCACCTGGACAATGGTAATGGTAATAATACCTACTTTGTAGAGCTGCTCTAGGAATAAACCAATACATATAAAGTGTTAGACTTGTTCCTAGTATATTACAATTACTGAAAAATAGCTATCAGTATCTTTTTAAACATGATTATGCATCCACAAACATGGCAGAAATGTTAGACTTGTCTGACTTATCTAACAAAGATTTTAAAGGATCCCTGACAAAGATGCTTCAACGAGCAATTACAAACACACTTGAAACAAATGTAAGAAATAGAAAATTTCAGGGGGAAGAAAAGCCTGTAAGATATAAAAAAGACCCAAATAAAAATTTTAGAACTAAAAAAAATACAAAAATTGATGTAAAAAATTAAATGGATGGGCTTAACAGCAGAATGGGTAGGGACAAAAGGAAGAATCAGTTAACTGGAAGACAAAACAATACAAATTAATCAGTCTTAACAACAGACAGACAGTAAATTAAAAAATAAAAGTGAACAGAGCCTCGGGGACCTGTGGGATTATAAGAAAAACTAACATGTCATTAGAGTGGAGGAAGGAGAGAAGAAAGAGGTCAGGATTAAAAAAATACTAGGTGAAATAATGGCTGAAAATTTCCCAAATTCAGCAAGAGAACTAAATCTACGGAATTAAGAATCTGAGAATATTCACAATGAGATAAACTCAAAGAAGTCCATGCCAAGATACATTATAATTATACTTCTGAAAACTAATTAGATAAAGAAAAAATGTTGAAAGCAGCAAGAAAAAGAAACATTTCCTATAGGAGAAAAACAATTTGAGTGGCAGCAAATTTCTCACCAGAAAATCAAAGCTAGAAGAAAGTGGCACAGCATTTTTCAAGTGCTAAAAGAAAAGAACAATCAATTTATAATCCTGTATCCAGTGAAAATATCCTTCAGAAGGGAAGGGAAATCAGGACATCTTTAGATGATTAAAGTAAGAGAATTTGTTCCAAGTAAGTCTATCCTAAATTAATGGCTAAACGAAGTGATCTAAATGGAAAAAGAATAATAAATGGAGGAAGCTTATAAAATCTGAAAGGATGAAAGAAATGATAAGCAATATGAGTAAATGCAGTAGGCTTTTCCTCTCTTGAATTTCTTAAAGTATGTTTGACATGAACCACAATTATAACATTATATGATGTGATTCTAAATGTATGTAAAAGAAAATTTTAAGATCATTATATTATAAATGGGTGAAGGTAAAAGTACAAAAGGTAAGGTTTCTATATTTCAATTAAACTGATAAAATGATAACACCAGTATACTGTGATAAATGATGAATACATAATATAATATCCAGAGCAACCACTAGAATGCCATACAAAGAGATAATTCAAAAACACTATAATCAAAAGGGAATTCTAAAAAATGTTAAAGTAACTCTTAGAAAAGCATTAAAAAGCAGAAAAAATAGAACAAACAGAAGACAAAAATTTAAATGGCAGACTTAAGTCCTAATATGTAAATAAATGCATGGCATTTTAAAAGTCTAAATATAACAGTTAAAAGACAAATTATCAGAGTGGATATATACATTGCTGGTTGGATAGCAAATGGCACTCTGCCAAAATAGTTTGACAGTTTCTTTAAAAACTAAGTATGTAATTTTCAGAAGACCCAGAAAATTCCTGCACATTTATCTCAGAAAATGAAAATCTCTGTTCATACACACACAAATCTGTACGCAAATGCTTATAATAGCTTTATAACACCTCAGAATTGGAAACCATACTAGAAACCATCCAGATGTCCTTCAGTGGGTGAATGGTTAAACAAACTGTGGTACATCCATAATAATGGAATACTGCTCAGCAATTAAAAGGGGAAAAGCTGTTGATACATGCAAAAACTTGGATGAATCTTCAGGAAAAAAAAGGTACATATGGCATGATTTTATACATATAACATTCTTTTTAAAAATTTTTTATTATTAACATATGATGTATTATTTGTTTCAGGGATATAGGTCTGTGATTCATCAGTACAATACACAGCGCTCACCACAGCATATACCCTCCCCAGTGTCCATCACCCAGCCACCCCATCTCTCCCACCCACCTTCTCACCAGCAACCTTCAGTTTGTTTCCTGAGATTAAGAGTCTCTTATGGTTTGTCTCCCTCTCTGGTTTCATCTTGTTTCATTTTTTCCTCTTCCCCTATGATCCTCTGTTTTTTTTTTTTTTAATTCCACATATCAGTGAGATCATATCATAATTGTCTTTCTCTGGTTGACTTATTTTGCTTAGCATAATACCCTCTAGTTCCATCCACATCGTTGCAAATGGCAATATTTCATTTTTATTGACAGCTGCATAATATTCCATTGTATATATATATCACCTCTTCTTTATCCATTTATCTGGGCTCTTTCCATAATTTAGCTTTTGTGGACATTGCTGCTATCAACATTGGGGTGCAAGTGCCGCTTCAGATTCCTACATTTGCATCTTTGGGGTAAATACCCAGTAGTGCAATTGCTGGGTCATAGGGTAGCTATATTTTCAACTTTTTGAGGAACCTCCATACTGTTTTCCAGAGTGGCTACACCAGCTTGCAGCAGTGTAAGAGGGTTCCCCTTTCTCCGTATCCTCGCCAACATCTGTCATTTCCTGACTTGTGAATTTTAGCCATTCTGACTGGTGTGCGGTGGTATCTCAATGTGGTTTTGATTTGTATTTTCCTGATGACGAGTGATGTTGAGCATATTTTCATGTGTCTGTTGGCCATTTGGATGTCTTCTTTGCAGAAATGTCTATTCATGTCTTCTGCCCATTTCTTGATTGGATTATTTGTTCCTTGGGTGTTGAGTTTGATAAGTTCTTTATAGATTTTGGATACTAGCCCTTTATCTGGTATGTCATTTGCAAATATCTTCTCCCATTCTGTAAGTTGTCTTTTGGTTTTGTTGACTGTTTCCTTGGCTGGGCAAAAGCTTTTATCTTGATGAAGTCCCAATAGTTTATTTTTGCCCTTGCTTCCCTTGCCTTTGGTGATGTGTCTAGGAAGAAGTTGCTGAGGCCGAGGTCAAAGAGGTTGCTACCTGTATTCTCCTCAAGGAAATTGATGGATTTCTGTCTCACATTTTGGTCTTTCATCCATTTTGGGTCTATTTTTGTGTATGGTGAAGGAAATGGTCCAGTTTCATTCTTCTGCATGTGGCTGTCCAATTTTCCCAACACCATTTGTTGAAGAGACTGTCTTTTTTCCATTGGATATTCTTTCCTGCTTTGTCAAAGATTACTTGAGAGTCTATTTCTGAGTTCTCTATTCTGTTCCATTGATCAATGAGTCTGTTTTGGTACCAGTACCATATTGTCTTGATGATTACAGCCTTGTAATAGAGCTTGAAGTCTGGAATTGTAATGCCACCAGCTTTGGTTTTCTTTTTCAATGTTCCTCTGGCTATTTGGGGTCTTTTCTGGTTTCATACAAATTTTAGGATTATTTGTTCTATTTCTGTGAAAAAAGTTTATGGTATTTTGATAGGGATTTCATTGAATGTGTAGATTGCTCTAGGTAGCATAGACATTTTAACAATATTTGTTCTTCCAGTCCATGAATATGGGACATTTTTCCATTTCTTTGTGTCTTCTTCAATTTTTTTCATGAGTATTCTATATTTTTCAGAGTACAGATCCCTTGCCTCTTTGGTTAGATTTATTCCTAGGTATGTTATGGTTTTTGGTGCAATTGTAAAGGGGATTGACTCCTTAATTTCTCTTTCTTCTCTCCTATTGTTGGTGTATAGAAATGTGACTGATTTCTGTGCATTGATTTAATATCCTGCCACTTCACTGAATTTCTGTATGAGTTCTAGCTGTTTTGGGGTGGAGTCTTTTGGGTTTTCCACTTAAAGTATCATATCATCTGCAAAGAGTGAGAGTTTGACTTCTTCTTTGTCGATTGGAATGCCTTTTATTTCTTTTTGTTGTCTGATTGCTGAGGCTAAGACTTCTAGTACTATGTTGAACAGCAGTGGTGATAGTGGACATCCCTGCCATGTTCCTGACCTTAGGGGAAAAGCTCTCAGTTTTTCCCCATTGAGAATAATATTCACTGTGGGTTTTTTGTAGATGGTTTTTATGATATTGAGATATATAACCTCTATCCCTATGCTGTCGAGGGTTTTATTCAAGACAGGATGCTGTACTTTGTCAAATGCTTTTTCTGCATTTATGGAGAGGATCATATGGTTCTTGTCCTTTCTTTTATTAATGTAGTGTATCACATTGATTGATTTGTGGATGTTGAACCAACCTTGCACCCCAGGAATGAATCCCACTTGGTCTTGGTGGATAATCCTTTTAATGTACTGTTGGATCCTATTGGCTAGTATTTTGGTGAGAATTTTTCCATCCATGTTCATCAGGGATATTGGTCTATAATTCTCCTTTTTGGTGGGGTCTGTGTCTGGTTGTGGGATCAAGGTAATCCTGGCCTCATAAAATGAGTTTGGAAGTTTTCCTTACATTTCTACTTTTTGGAGCAGTTTCAGAAGAACAGGTATTAATTCTTCTTTAAATGTTGGGTAGAATTCTCCTGGGAAGCCACCTGGCCATGGACTCTTGTTTGTTGGGAGATTTTTGATGACTGCTTCAACTTCCTTGCTGATTATGGGTTTGTTCAGATTTTCTGTTTCTTCCTGGTTTTGGTAGTTTATATGTCTCTAGGAATGCATCCATCTCTTCCAGATTGTCTCATTTGTTGGCATATAGTTGCTCATAGTATGTTCTTATAATTGTTTGTACTTCTTTGGTGTTGATCTCTCCTCTTTTATTCATGATTTTATTTATTTGGGTCCTTTCTCTTTTCTTTTTGATAAGTCCGGCCAGGGGTTTATCAATCTTATTAATTCTTTCAGAGAACCAGCTCCTAGTTTCATTGATCTGTTCTACTGTTCTTTTGGTTTCTATTTCATTGATTTCTGCTCTGATCTTTATTATTTTGCTTCTCCTGTGTGCTTTAGGCTTTATTTGCTGTTCTTTCTCCAGCTCCTTTAGGTGTGGGGTTAGGTTGTGTATTTGAGACCTTTCTTTTTTCTTGAGAAAGGCTTGTATCACTATATACTTTCCTCTTAGGACTGCCTTTGCTGCATCTCAAAGATTTTGATCAGTTGTGTTTTCATTTTCATTTGTTTCCATGAATTTCTTAAATTCTTCTTTAATTTCCTGGTTGACCCATTCATTCTTTAGTAGGATGTTCTTTAGCCTCCATGTATCTGAGTTCTTTCCAACTTTCTTCTTGTGGTTAAGTTGGAGTTTCAAAGCATTGTGGTCTGAAAATATGCAGGGAATAATCCCAATTTTTGCTACCAGTTGAGACCTGATTTGTGACCCAGTATGTGATCTATTCTGGGAAATGTTCCATGTGCACTAGAGAAGAATATGTATTCTGCTGCTTTGGGGTGATGGAATGTTCTGAATATATCTGTGAAGTCCATCTGGTCCAATGTGTCATTTAAAGCCCTTATTTCTTTGTTGATCTTTTGCCTAGATGATCTGTCCATTTCAGTGAGGGGGATGTTAATATCCCCTACTATTATTTTATTGTTGTCAGTGTATTTCTTTGATTATGTTATTAACTGACTTATATAATTGGCTGCTCCCATTATAGGGGCATAAATATTTACAATTGTTAAATCTTCTTGTTGAATAGACCCTTTAAGTATGATATAGTGTCCTTCCTCATCTCTTATAATAGTGTTTGGTTTAAAATCTAATTTGTCTGATATAAGGATTGCCACCTCAGCTTTCTTTTGATGTTCATTAGCATGGTAAATTGTTTTCCACCTTCTCACTTTAAATCTGGAGGAGTCTTTGGGTCTAAAATGACAGTATATCAGTATATCATTGCAGACAGTATATCAATGGGTCTTTTTTTTTTTTTTTTTTTTTTATCCAATCTGATACCCTGTGTCTCTTGATTGGGGCATTTAGCCCATTTACATTCAGGGTAACTATTGAAAGATATGAATTTAGTGCCATTGTATTGCCTGTAAGGTGACTGTTACTGTATATTGTCTCTGTTCCTTTCTGGTCTAGGTTACTTTTAGGCTCTCTCTTGGCTTAGAGGACCCCTTTCAATATTTCTTGTAGGGCTGGTTTGGTGATCTCAGGTTCTTTTTGTTTCTGTTTGTCCTGGAAGCTTTTTATCTCTCCTATTTTTGAATGACTTCCTAGCTGGATAAGGTATTCTAGGCTTCATATTTTTCTCATTTAGTGCCCTGAATATATTATGCCAGTCCTTTCTGGCCTGCCAGGTCTCTGTGTATAGGTATGCTGCCAATCTAATGTTTCTACCATTATAGGTTATAGACCTCTTGTCCTGAGCTGCTCTCAGGATTTTCTCTTTGTCTCTGAGATTTGTAACTTTTACTATTAGATGTCAAGATGTTGACCTATTTTTATTGATGTTGAGGGGGATTCTCTGTGCCTCCTGGATTTTAATGCCTGTTTCCTTCCCCAAATTAGGGAAGTTCTCCACTATAATTTGCTCCAGTATACCTTCTGCCCTCTCTCTCTTTCTTCTTCTTCTGGGATCCCAATTATTCTAATATTGTTTCCCTTTGTGGTATCACTTATCTCTCAAATTCTCCCCTCGTGATCCAGTAGTTGTTTATCTCTCTTTTTCTCAGCTTCTTTATTCTCCATCATTTGGTCTTCTATATCACTAATTCTCTCTTCTGCCTCATTTATCCTAGCAGTTAGAGTCTCCATTTTTTATTTCACCTCATTAATAGCCTTTTTGATTTCAGCTTGGTTAGATTTTATTTCTCCAGAAAGGGGTTCTCTAGTGTCTTCTATGCTTTTTTCAAGCCCAGCTAGTATCTTCATAATGGTTATTCTGAACTCTAGTTCTGACATCTTACTAATGTCCATATTGATTAGGTCCCTGGCAGTCAGTACTGCCTCTTGTTCTTTTTTTTTTTTTTTTGAGGTGAGTTTTTTTGTTTGTCATTTTTTCCAGAGAATAGATGAACGAGAGAACAAATGCTAAAAGTGTAATAACAACCCCAGAGAAATATACACTAAGCAAATCAGAAGAATTCAAAATGGCGGGGGGGAGGGGAGAAAAGAAAAAAAAAAGGAATATGGTCAGGCGGGTGAATAGAACAGAGCCATACACTAGATTTTCGGTATATTTTGGTCTGTTAGAAGAAACTGCATCCCAAAATTTTAAAGAAAGAAAAACTTCCATATATACAAAAAATAAGGTTGAATACAATGGAGGGATAGAATATGACTTGCAGAAAGTGGTCGCTTTTCTGTTCATAGAGTTGCTGCTGTTCTTTTCTTCAATCTCCTGTTGAGTTCGTAGTTGTTCAGAATGGTTTGATAGCTATCTAGCTGAATTCCTGGGACCAGATGAAATTTAGGTCTCCTACTCCTCTGCCATCTTGGACCTGTCTCTATACATAAAACATTCTTCAAATGAATAAGATAGAGCAGATTAGTGGTTGCCCATGGTTAAAGGATTAGGGATGGTTCTATAAAAAGACAACATGTAAGATCTTTGTGATGATGGAAATGTCATGTATCTTGATTATGTCAGTATTAGTACCCTGGTTGTGATATAGAATTACAGTTTTATAAGATTTACCACTTCTGGATTTTTGCAAATCTGATAGATGAGAAGTAGTATTTCAGAACAGTTTAAATTCATATTTCTTTTATTACATGTGGAGCTGGGAAGTTTATAATATGCCTGACAATTTTGAAAAAAATATTTCTTCTTGAATGCTCTATTCATATTCTTTGCCCATTTTCTTAGAGAGGTGCTGGTCTTTTTCTCCTTTGATTTGTAGACACTTGTGATATATAATATAAACGGAAACATCTTTTTAAAAATTTTTAATTTGTCCTTTGATTTTGCTTTCTTTTTTTGTTATTTTTCACAATGAGAAAATTTTTAATGTAGTCAGAGTTCATAATAATTTCTCATTATATATAGTGAGTAATTATTAGAAAATATTTCTATACTCAAGTTACAAAAGAATTAATCTATACTTCTAGCTTATGTGTGGTTTTCATTTTATTATGTTTAGGACTCTGATCTATGGTGACATTCATCCCAATGTGAAAGGGAGGTCCAAATATGATTTTATCTTTTCTTAAATGGCTAACCAGTTAGACCAACAGCAATTGTAGGCAATCTCAGTTTTCATGGTTCAAATATGCATGGATTTCAGTTACCACAGTTCAGTTAAATAACACAGTTCAAATTTCACTTTATCACATTAGATTAGCTGTGAATAATTACATACAGTACAAACTTTGCTGCTAACTCTTCAGTTTGCAAATGACTACATAAACAACAGATGTACATCATGATCGGTGACAAATCATGCTCCTTCTTTCAAGGGCTGTTGGTAATAAGGTCACTGTACATCTGTTATTCTGTTTATGCACAGACAGTAAAGCATGTAGTTGTGTTACCTTCTTATTTCCCAGTGATAAATCCATGTGGCACTTTACCAAAATAGACAATGGGGAGAGAATTATTTAACAAAGATAAAAGTGTGGTAAAGAAATAAAAATGATAATGCTACAAGTAAGTTTGAATCAAACATAAATGGAATTATAGAAAAGACAGCTGACTGGGAGTGGTGACACTTCTGCTCTCTGAGAGAACGTATATGCAACCAAACATTCTTGGTTACATAAATGAGGAACGGGGCTGTGATGAAAAAATGAAGATGTCTCTGAGGGAGTCATGCCCGCAAATGGAAAAAAAAATCACATTAGAATTTCAGGGATATCTCATAACATAGAAAGACAAAGGAAAAAATTTTGGAAGCTGATCCAAGCTTAGAAAGGAGTAGGTCAATAATCCAAGGCCTACAAAAGACACAATCTCTGTTTCATAAGTTATATGACAATAAGAAGAAGCTAAACACTGTTAAAACTACTCTTGATAAATTTTTGTAAAGAAATAAGATACTTTCATTCTCAATGTTTCTAATGTTTTAGAGTATGCTAATAAACATTATTTTTATTGTTCTTAAATCTTCCTATACATTTATAATCCACATCAAAGGAAGTTCTGGTGCTTTGACAAAAATGTTAAAAGATCGTAGAACAATTACAGTTACTAATAAGATTGCTTTACATGATGTCAGCTTGCATAGTCATTTTGTTGTTGTTGTTCCTGTAATACCATGCAAAGTGAGAACTGCCTGTAATAAAAAGGGTCCATCTATTCCCCAGCGATTTGGGAACTCCCCTTATATCATACACTACATTTCTGCATGTACTTGGGTCTATTATTGGAATTCCTATGCTATTCCATTTGATCTGTTTCTTCACACATCAACACACATTTTAAATTATAGAAGCAAGCTCACCAGCATTGTTACTTCTTTCTGAAGGTTTTTTTGGCTTTCTTTTATAAACAATCTTGCTTCAGAATATAGAAACATTTTTTTAAAAGAATACAGAAACACTTTTACTTATTGCTTTCAGTCTGCATGTCTTTTAATTCCTCTCCTGGCCTTATTATAATGTCTAGGACTTTCAGTACAATGTTACACCGAATTGTTGAGAGTAAGCATCCTTGTCTTATTTTCAGTATTAGGGGGAAGACATTCCAGTTTATAAAAAGATAGCAAATATCTCAAAGACAAGTGTAAGAAATAAACCTCCAAAAAATACTAAGGTTAGCGGGAATAAGAGATTGGAGGAGAAATACATTTGTTTTCAGAACAAAAGTGGTTTATGTTCAGATCAGAGATTTGATCTCATAATTCCTACTGAGTTAATAAACCCTAAAAGCCAAGGTCTTGGATAACAATAAAAGTTTATTTTGGCTTCAGTAACCACCCAAGTCATCCTGAGATTCCAGCTGCACCAAATCTCACCCAAGCAGGTTGCCATTCATCCACTTCGATGAAAGGATGTAGAAAAACATATCTCTTCTACATCACATGATAGCAAATGTATAGCAAATACCTTCTGTATTTACCTAAGGTTGCATTATAGTTCCTGTTAACCTGCTGGTGTTCAATTAATTCTTTATAATTTTCAGGTAAGTTTTAGAAATGCTGATTTTGAGAATTGAATTTTTCCCTTATTTTTATGTATGGGCATGGTATTGATTCAACCATAAAATTAATTGCTTTACTTGAGGAAAATAGTATAAGTCTACAAAGTCCTCATAGCCATTTCAGCATGATGGCTTTTGCTCTAAATATTGTACAGCCCAGTTTATCAAATGTGAAAAGAATACTTAAGAACTGAGATATATGGTTATCTTTATGGCCTGGATACTAAAGTCTCTGCCAATTAGAATGAAGATTGATTGGGATGTGACTACTAGATATTTGGAGAGGTCCAAAGAAGTATGCAGGGAAACTCCATTTTGACTTGCTAAGCCATGCAAACCAGGGGAATAGCCCCTCCCAGAGCTGTCATTTCAGGGACCACTTTGCAAATGCAAGAGAGTTTGCCAGACAGCTGTTCCTGAAAGCTAAGTTTTTATTTTACTGTTTCCTATTTTTGTTTTGTGGAAGTATCTCCTAGACAATCAAATATTTGTGTTGGAATTTTTTCTTGTTCTGCCCATGCCAGACACAAAAGCCAAGAAAACATTCTATTTGTTTGCTCCACAGAAGCCATATGTAGATGGCTAAATGGCAGCACTGAACTATATGAAAAAACAAAAAGCAAAAAGTACAATTAGTTTATGAGATAAAGAAAGGAGAGAAAGAAAATGAGAAAGAAAAATAAAATCTATGTCTTATGTAGTTTGACATTATTTAACTTGAAGACAGTATTAAATATTCAAAATTTTATGTATGTATGTATTTATATTTTTTAAAGCTTTTTTAAAATTCCAGGTAGATAACATACAGTGTTATATTAGTTTCAGGTGTACAACATAGTGATTGAAAATTCCGGGGCGCCTGGGTGGCACAGCGGTTAAGCGTCTGCCTTCGGCTCAGGGCGTGATCCTGGCGTTACGGGATCGAGCCCCACATCAGGCTCCTCTGCTATGAGCCTGTTTCTTCCTCTCCCACTCCCCCTGCTTGTGTTCCTCCTCTCGCTGGCTGTCTCTATCTCTGTCAGATAAATAAATAAAATCTTTAAAAAAAAAAAAAAAGAAAATTCCATCCATCACCCAGTGCTCACCACAAGTGCCTTCCTTAATTCCCATCACCTATTTCACCCATCCCCCTATCCACCTCCCCTCTATATCCATCAGTTTGTTCTCTATAATTAAGACTCTGTTTCTTGATTTGTCTATTTCTCTCTTTTTTCCCTTTGCTTGTTTGTTTTGTTTCTTTTTTTTTTTCAAACTTTTATTTAAATTCCAGTTAGTTAATGTACAGTGTAATATTAGTTTCAGGAGTAGAATTTAGTGATTCGTCACTTACATACAACACCCAGTGCTTATCACAAGTGCCCTCCTTAATACCTATCACCCATTTAACCTATTCCCCCAACAATCCCCTTCAGCATCCCTCAGTTTGTTCTCTATAGTGAAGAGTCTGTTTTCTGGTTTGCTTCTCTTTTTCCCCCCTATGTTCATCTGTTTTGTTTCTTAAATTCTACATATGAATGAAATCATATGGTATTTGTCTTTCTCTGACTGACTTATTTCGCTTAGCATAACACTCTCTACTTCCATCCATGTCATTGCAGATGGCAAGATTGCATTTTTTTAAATGGCTGAACACTATTAATACTATTCCATTGTGTGTGTGTGTGTGTGTGTGTGTGTGTGTGTGTATACCACATCTTCTTCATCTAGTGATGGACACTTGGCCTGCTCCCATAATTTGGCTATTGTAAATAATGTTGCTATAAACACAGGGGTGCATGTATCCCTTTGAAATAGTGTTTTTATCGACATAGATGGAACTGGAGGATATCATGCTAAGTGAAAGAAGTCTATCAGAGAAAGACAATTATCATACAGTTTCACTCCTATGTGGAATATAAGAAATAGCACAGAAGATCATAGGGGAAGGGAGGGGAAAACTGGGAAAAAATCAGAGAGGGAGACACACCATGAGAGACTCTTGACTCCAGGAAATAAACAGGGTTGTGGAAAGGGAGGTGGGGGTGGAATGGGGTAACTGGGTGATGGGCATTAAGAAGGGCATGTGATGTGATGAGCACTGGGTGTTATATGCAGCTAATGAATCATTGAACACAACATCAAAAACTAATGATGTACAATATGTACTATAGGTTGGCTATTGAATTTAAATTTTAAAAAAAGGAAATAGTGTTTTTGTATTCTTTGGGTAAATACCCAGTGGTGCAATTACTGGATCATAGGGTAGATCTATTTTTACCTTTTTGAGGAACCTCCATACTGTTCTCCAGAGTGGCTGCACCAGTTTGCATTTCTACCAACAGTGCATGAGGGTTCCTTTTTCTCCTCATCCTTGCCAACACCTGTTGTTTCTTGTGTTGTTGATTTTAGTTATTCTGACAGGTGTGAGGAGATATGCCATTGTAGTTTTGATTTGTATTTTCCTGATGATAAGTGAAAATGAACATCTTTTCATGTGTCTGTTGGCCATCTGTATGTCGTCTTTGGAGAAATGGTCTGCTCATGTCTCCTGCCCATTCTTAAATTGGATTGTTTGTTTTTTGGGTGTTGAGTTTTATAAGTTCCTTATATGTTTTAGATACTAACCCTTTATTGGATATCTCATTTGCCAATATCTTCTTCCATTCCTTAGGTTGCCTTTTATTTTTGTTGATTGTTTCCTTCACTGTGCAGAAGCTTTTTATTTTGTTGTAGTGCCAATAGTTTATTTTTGCTTTTGTTTCAGTTGCCTTAGGGGACCTATCTAGAAAGAAGTTGCTATAGCCGAGAGCAAAGAAGTTACTGCCTGTGTTCTCTTCTAGAATTTTTATGGTTTCGGGTCTCACATTTGGATCTTTAATCCATTTTGAATTTTTTTTTGTGTATGGTGTAAGAAAGTGGTCCAGTTTCATTATTTTTGCATGTTGCTTTCCAGTTTTCCCAAGAGAAAGAAATCCAAATATATAACTAAAGAATATCAGTAAACCATGAAAGAAAGGCAAGAAAGGATCAGGGAGAATCTTCAGAAACAACCACAAAACGAATAATAAAATGACAATAAATATATATCTATCGATAATTACTTTGAATGTAAATCGATTAAATGCTCCAATCAAAAGACATGGGGTGTCAGAATGGGTAAAAAATCAAGACCCATCCATGCTTACAGAGTGACTCATTTTAGACCTAAAGATACCTGCAGATTGCAAGTGAGGGGATGGAGAAGCATCTACCTTGCAAGTGGATGTCAAAAGAAAGCTGAAGCAGCAATACTTATATCAGACAAAGTAGACTTATTACAAAGACTACAACAAGAGACAAAGAAGGACATTATATAATAATAAAGGGGAAATCCAACAAGAAGATATAACAATTGTAAATATTTTTGCACCCAACACAGGAGCACCCAAATACATAAAACAGTTAATGACAAACATAAAGGAACTTATCAATAATAATACAGTAGTAGAGGACTTAATTTTTTAAAGATTTATTTATTTATATGAGAGAGAATATGAGCAGGAGGAGAGGGGGTACGGAGAGGGATAAGCAGACTCCCCACTGAGTGAGGAGCCCAATGTGGGACTCGATCCCAGGACCCTGAGATCATCACCTGAGCTGAAGTCAGACGCTTAGCCTACTGAGCCACCCAGGCACCCTAATAGGGGACTTTAATACCCCACTTACATCAGTGGACATATCAGCTAAACAGAAAATCAAGAAGGAAACAATAGCTTTGAACAACACACTGGAACAGATGGATTTAACAGATATTTTCAGAGCATTCCATCCTAAAACAGCATAATACACATTCTTTTCAAGACAGAAAATTCTTCGGTATAAATCACAAAACAAGTCTCAACAAATTCAAGATTGAAGTGATACCATGCCTCTTCTCTGACCAGAACACAATGAAACTAGAAGTAAATCGCAAGAAAAAATCTGGAAAGACTTACAAGTACATGGAGGTTAAATAACATGCTACTGAACAATGAACAAGCCAACCAGGAAATAAAAGAAGAAATAAAAAAGTACATAGAAACAAATACTCAAAATTTTAAAATCTTAATAGGTGGCCACCTTTGCAACAAATATTTTTTTCCTAGTTGTGCTCTTCCTTTTTTCGCATTTTTAAAAATTTTATTTTAGTTCCAGTATGGTTAACATATATTGTGCCCTTCTATAATAAATTAGAAAATATAACTATGTGTTGGTAAAACATATACACACACGCAACAGCAGCAACAAAGAAACAGTCTCTCATATACATAATGCTCAATACTGTTAGATAAATGTTCCAATCTGGGGCTCTAAATATATGGATGCTGTTACCAGCTGGTTTGGATAATTAATGTTTTTCTAAATTATATTATTTCAAGAAGAATACAATTTTGTGTCTACATCATTCTACACTGTTTGGTAGGAAGAAGAATAGTTTGTGTTAGGATTTTTAAAATCTGTATGTCAACTTTGGAGCCTCTCTTCTGAAAGTATCCCTTTAAATAAAATAGAAACCCCTGAGATCTGGGGAATGACTTATGTGGGCATGAGGAAAGGAGGGTCCTGGGAGTTGCTGATGTGTATTGCTCATCAAGACTATACTCCTAATTTGAAAATTGCCAAAAAGAAATCTGTTGGAAGGACGTCACCCACATGCACAGAATTTTAAAAAAATTTTTTTAAAGATTTATTCATTTGAGAGAGAGAGTGGGCACCTATGAATAGAGGGAGGGGCAGAGGGAAATAATCCAAGCAGACACCCCGCTAAGTGGGGAGCCCCATGCGGGGTTTGATCTCATAACCCATGAGATCATGACCTGAGCTGAAACCAGTCAGAGGCTTAACCCACTGAATCACCCAGGTGCCCCATGTGCTCAGAATTTTAACAGAGGGTTAATGCGAGGAAATGTGAAAGGGGTCATCCAGATAAAATAGAAAATAGAGGAACTCCTTAGGAAAAGGTACCACATATCCTGGAAAGTTCAACAAAAGATGGAACATAAGAGAAATCTCTTCCTTTCTCTACACACCTGTAGGATGACAAAGGAGTTCCATGTAGGATTTCATTTGAGAAAAAGGAATTTCAGCAACTATGATTGGGAAGCCATCAGATTAGATAGCATTCATGGTCTCTTTCAACTATAAAATATGTAAGAGCAGAATGTTTATGGTGTTATTATTTGTTGTAGTGAAAAATATTGTGCCCTGGGCAAAACTTCATGATTATCAGATTAGTGGAAACATATCCATGCTCATCTAGGCTTTTCAAAAAAGTTAGATATACATGTCCTCTTCAGCCGTTCTTGTCAAGCTTCAGTTTCTCTTCCTGGGAAGTGTCTGGTTTTGTCAATGGCCCAGCAGTTTGCCAATGGGAAATTACCCTTTGGGATGAGCTGTTCCTTTATTCATATTATCAAGGCTCTATCAGATCTTGTAGGAACATTGTTTCAGTGGCAAAGAATCTGCAGGAAGATGAGAAATTAGGCAAACAGAGTAATAATATTATAATTTTTAAAGCCCACAGAAAAAGAAAAAGACGAACCAAGAAAATATCGTGATGTTTTTCTTCAAGACTAAAGGGAAGTCTGATGTCCTGATCCTCTTAACTCAGGTAAGGCAACAAGTAGTTAATAGTTGTTAATATGAACGGAAAAACTCAGCGACAGTGTTATCTGTTTTAATGGACACCTTACATTTCCTTTTTTCTCCCAGGCATGGTTCTGTCTTTTGTAGGAACAAAGTTGGTCATCCACAGACTGATACATTATGAAATTCTGCCTGTCAGACTTTCTGTGGAAACAGGGTCTGCCAGTCATGCTTCTGGTTTTATGCTTACATAGAACCTTCTGCAGAAACCCAGTCTTCTATTAATGACAAATTCTAACACATGTTATTTTCCTGTCAAACTTTTTATTCCCCTCATCACTGTTCAACAGATACCTCTAAACTCAAATTTGAAGATTTAAAGTTTATCCTCTATTTTTTCCACCTTCTTGTATCCCTCCTCCATAAGTATTAGATTCCTTTATGAGGTGGGTATTCTGATCCTAGATTTCCATTCTATTGATCCATCTTCTCCTAGACATTTTAAAGTTTCTGTGCTTTCTATCTCCGTGTTCAAAATCTCTTGTTATCCTTTTCTTTTACAACTCTGAATATGATGTCCTAAGTTACATCCTTCTAGTAGTAGTTAATTCTTTATTAAGTATTAATGTCTTCATCTTCCCAGACTCCTTTTGTCCTAGAATATTGACTCTAATTATGTGCGTGATGGGCTCAGAGCATTCAGATGGGAAAATATTTTTAACATATATAACTTTTCAGGGTACCTGGGTGGGTAAGTCAGTTAAATATCTGCCTTCAGCTCAGGTCATGATCTTGGGGTCCTGGGATCGAGCCCTGTGTCAGGCTCCCTGCTGAACAGGGAGTCTGCCTTGCCCTCTCCCTCTGCCCCTTCCCCCTGCTTGTACTCTCTCTCTGTCTCTCTGTCTCTCTCTCCCCCCACAAATAAATAAATAAAATCTTAAAAATAAATAAAATATACAACTCTCAAAAAGTCACTTATTCACCAAAAGCTGTAATGGATCTTACTAAGATTATATTTGAGTTTTATTTACCTATTGGAATCTGTCATGGTGGATTAATCTTTCTTCTAAATTATCTCTAATCATTTGTAGAGTGTCTCTGCAAAAATAAGTTAAAGGAGTTATTTGGCAAATATCCAACTTATATAATGACTATAAAATATTGATTTGGGTGAATTCCTTCCCCAAATGGACTCTTGTCCAAAATTATCCAGTTTGGTTGTTCTCATAAATTTTTCATACAAAATACAAGAGTTTTCTTTACCTTAGTATTATAAAAATCTAGTTTTTGTAGTTTTGTTCTATTTTCTCTGGAACTTAGGTGACTATATATTTGGCAAGATTCCATTACAGGAATGACGTCACGAAAAGTAATAAGCCAAGTGAAAGATTTCCAGGTTTCCATAGATAAGATATATTACCTGTGTTTATACACAGGCAGATGGGCTTGGCCTCATCTCCCCAAATCCACTCTAGAAAGGGGTTATTGCATTACTTAGTCTTTCTCAATTCTCATTAAAGACTCACTGGTAACAATTGTTGGCATAAAAATCACCCGAAGCAAAAAGTCCACTCTACAAGTGTGACTTCATCAGGTATTTACATATATAACAAAGTCAAAATTTATTTCTTATTATTTACTCACATCCATTAGTTAATTTCATCCAAGTAGTTCAAAGTGATTAAACAGTTAAAAACTTGCCAGAAGTCAAATCTCCTTTAAAAAATTAAGTAGAAATGTAAGTTTGTTGTGTTTGCCAGGGAACTAATTTATAGTATTTACAAGTTAATTCATCTTAAATGTGTTGTGTATGCTATCACTTCAAAGGTAAATTGAGAATAAATAAAACCAAATACCTAACTACTTCAACTATTCATCTTTGGGTAATTTCTTCTCTAGTCTCTGGCTGAAACATAATTAATTTGCATATTTCCTCTCAGTCTGTTGATTAAGGGACCTAATACTCTCACAAAGTAATTTACTTAACATGAGCAATTATGTACATCTCAAGCATCCCCATTCACAATACATGTTCTGGGACTTCAGAAAAGATGACTTCATTTCATGTTAATTAGATTGAAATTAAAAATCCCACCAGAAACATAAGGTCATGTTCCCAAGACTCACCTCATTTCCTTTCTCAGAGTAAATATATGAGAAGATTTACCGTGCTTCTACATGCAGCAATGAAACTTTTAAACAAACTAATCTTAGTATCTAGTATTTTGTCTGGAAAAATATTAGACTGTTTTGGTGGACTCAGTAAAGTTTTAATCATCTTGGGAGGCCTAATGTGGATATAACAGTTGTGTGTATGTGTGTGTATATGTGTGTGTCTTCGTGTCTTTGTGTCTGTGTGTACACCCAAGGTTATTTCTTCATCAAAAAATACCAAAGATCATTATGTTGCTTTGTAGGAGGTTAGATGGGAAGCAGCTCTGCCAGCATCCTGTGGAGAATAGTGATCTCTTCGGAGGTTTTTATAGTGGACGCCCTTCTGATATTATGTAACAATTTATGTCTCTTATCTTTGGTACCACCATGTCATTTATACTGTAATTATGATTTACAGATTATTTACTGTTTTGGATTGTGTACAATGAGGTTTTTCTATGGTTTTGTTTTGGAGGGGTTTTTTGGTAATTTTTTTTAGGATTTGTTGATGTTGATCTAAGTTGACTCCTATCCTTATCAAAATTCCTTAGGATAGCATAATGACCTCCTTACTGCATTTTGCATTCCTCTTATTTAATTTGGTCAGTGGCCCTTGAGAATAAATGAACACAATGCTTTTAGGTTTTCTCCATTTCTTTGTATTATCCTTAGCCTTGAGTTCATCCCAAATTTTGCATTTGACTTTGTCTTATTTTTTTAAAAAGATTTCTTTATTAATTTGAGAGAGAGAGAGAATGGAGGAGGAGCAGAGGGAGAGGAAGAGAAAGAATCCCAAGCAGACTCCTGCTGAGCATGGAGCCTGATGTGGGGCTTGATCTCATGACCCCGAGATCATGACCTGAGCTGAAACCAAGAGTTGGACGCTTAACCAACTGTGCCACCCAGGTGCCCCGTTGACTTGGTCTTTAAAATATTTTGCGTTTTTGGGTTAGGAACGCTGTGAGGGCTGGATGAGGACCCACTTCTTATATCCCAGGTCACAGAATTCCAGCTGACCTGCACTTTGGTGCACAAAAGGTACATAGCAGGAAGATTTCTAGATCTCCAGATATTTCTTTAACCTCTGAATTAACTCACCATAGCCATCTATAATGAACGCAGCTTAGAATTTTAATTAGCATGCCAAAGCCAATTCTAGTTACTGGATTAAGCACAGAGCCTTTTGGGGGTATGATATAAAGGCGTAACTCTTCGGGTATATCTTAGGGTCATGTTGTAAGCTTACCCGATTTGTCATTATGACCATCACAAAAATCCCAAAGTAAGATCTCTGTGATGAGTTGCCTGTACTCTGAGTGTATTCAAAGGAAAATTATTTACTCTTTTGGGATGTTTCTGGAGACTTGTTTGCACTTTACCATAAGGTAACCACAATAATTATTACAGTTTTGTTGTTTCTTTTCTGCGGCTGCCATACTTTGCTTTTCCAATACTTCCAGAAACAGCAGTTGGACTTTCATTTCTTACCTTTATGAGCTTGGCTTTAAAGCAGATTCAGGGAAGGAAATACAGGAAAAATTTCCTCCTGCCCAGTAAGTCTTTCTCATCCAAGGGGGGGGGGGGGGAAGCTGCTACTATCTCCTTGACACACTGTGTAAATCAACTTTAGGAAATTATATTTTCATCTTACACATGAAGTTATGAAGCAAAAACTGGACCTCTTTTAAGGAAAAGGGACCAATTATATGCAAGGATATGCTCGAAAATAAGCAGCAATCATGGCAAGTTTTTTGTTTGCATGTTGCAATCTCATCCTTCTTGCTTCCAATAAACTTAGAGAGTTTATTGGCATCCACATAATTTACTCTGGAGATAATGATATAACAAGCAAACCATTTTATTTTCTCTAGCTTAGCCAAGAGAATATATTCAACAAAAAGATTTTATGTAACTGTGGAGTCTGAGGATAAGATTTCTTTTTTTTTTTCCCCAAAGATGTTCAAAATCCAGGGTGTCAAAAGAGAAAACTCCATTACTTCAAATTAGTTATTTCCCCAAAGTTAAATAAGTGGTGATGGTTGATCTAGGAATATACAAGATAGTGTATTCCAAAGATTAATCAATTTTGTCAGCTTTGCCATTTTTAGGTTGGTTTAAATGACGATATCAATATGTTTGTTAGAAATGACTGGCACAATATTAAAAGACCAGTTAATTTTATTAAATCTTATTATAATAATTCTTAATTTCACTAGAGACTTCCAATGGACTTATTAAGAAATTATCTCAAATGTATTATTAAACACCATACTTACTCATCATAAAGTCTCTAAACTTAGGTGTAAATCTACTTTTACTTCCTGTAATATTGGAAGCTTGATTGTATTAACAAGTGAAAAATATACATATTTTATTTCTGAAAAGTAGTCTCTCCTTTGGTATTTCTTTCTTAGTTTCTAGTCAGACTTTTTTTTTTTTTTTGAGTGAGAGAGAGAAAGAAAGAGGTGGCAAGAAGGAGAGGGAGACAGAGAATCTTAAGCAGACTCCACACCCAGTGTGGAGCCCAACACAGGGCTCTAACTCATAACCCTGAGATCATGACATGAGCTGAAATCAGGAGTCGGACACTTAACCGACTGAGCCACCCAGGTGCCCCTTCTAAGTCAGATGAAATTTGCAGTCAAATGAATTCAAATATTTGAAAATGCTTAAGCATTATATAAGCAAAGCATAATAAAGATAGTATATATACAATAGGCACATGATGTGTTTGTCAGTGGAACCTCTTTAAAGGCTATTAGAAAATATGAATTTTAAAATTGTTAGGAATAAAGGAAAGACTTTCTTTTCTGAGTTTACATGAATTTATATACTGTAGAAGCAGATATGGTGGCCTGATTTTAAAGTCAAACTTACCCTATACTTACATCTGGGACTGGAACTTTCTAATACTTAACAGCTGCTGTAGCTGTACACTGGCTTCAGTGACTAAAACAGTTTGAATCAATACAGTTAAGTACTATTCACTTTTTCATTTGCTTACCTATCCATATGCTCCTTAATTCATTTAACATACACTTACTGAACATGCACCATATACCATGCACTGTATTAGGCACTGGAGATAGAAAGAAGTCACAGAACTTGCCCTTCTGTAGCTCATAGAGTCACAGAAAAAAGTGACATGTTAATAGTAAAATAAAATCAGTAATGGAAGCTTATATGTAAATCAGTGATTTTATAGGATAGGGGTTGATTTGCTCTATATAGAAAAACCAGTGAATAATTCCTGGAGGAAGCAATACTTGAGTTGGAGTTTGAAGCATCATTAAGGGGCATTGAGACCCAACTGGGTCTAAGCAAGATGACCTATTATGAAAAAATACACAGAGTCATGGAAATAAATTGGTTTATTCAGGGAGAGAGGAAAAAAATAAGAAGGAAACAGTGGTAAGAATAAATGCCAGTAAACACGACTATCTCAGGAAAGAGGACACAGCTAAACAGATGGAGAAAGAGAAGTCAGATAGTAGGAAAGCTGGATGGAGCCGTGTTTCCAAATTCATGGGAAGAGAACATTTCAGAAGGAAGTAGACAGCCTGTTGATACTGAGGAAATGGTAAGTAAGATAAAAGCTTAAAAATTGTATACAGCAATTAGATCAGCGGCGCCTTACCAAGAGCAGTTTCAGGAGAGTGAGAGGGTAAAATTTCTAAGTCTGTTTCCTGTTCTTGAGGAAAACTGAAGATAAAGATAAAACTTGTGCCATTAGAAAGCTCACATCCTACTTAGGGGACATAAAATATACATGTATTTGTAATATGAGTTAGCCCTGTGCTACTGTAGAGTGAGCATGATATGGTAATCATGGAAAGGGTAAGTTTTGATGGAGGCTGGAAGAGGAATAAGAAAAGAAATCAAGCATGGGGTTTTCTACAGATAAGGGACCACAAGACTGGGGGAAGTGGGTGGTATCTGAAAACCCACAGGGACTCTGTGGGAATTGTATGACGGAGTAAAGATATAAACTTTATAATTTCACTCAACAGGAATAGAGTATAAGTTCAAGCTTTATAAATGCAAGTACTTGGGACTTACATATTTAGAGAGGGACATCCTCTTACCTCTAAACAGAATCATTTCCTATGAAGGCAGATCCATGAGAGCTGAAACAGCTCACATGACAGGAAGGGGAAAATTTGGGGAAACAACAATGTTGAGGATATTTAGATGCATTTAAATAATCAATATTCTGTGAGATTTACTTTTACCTTAATACCTTAAAAATTAAAAAATTAAATACATTAAACAAAATGTTACCATACAATAATATTTGTGACTCTGTCATGCAGTCAATTTTCTTTTCTAGGTATCAGTAGGAATTAGTGACCTTGTTAGTGATATGTCTTTACTTAAACTTCTAAAAACTTTTCTGAGAAGATAGATGTTGTTCTCAAGGAAGCTCGATATTCTCGTATTCTTGTATTCTAATTCTTTTACTTATTGCATCCCCGTTGAGGCGCCTGCATTTTTTGACTTACCCATAAGAAATAAATGTGTGCTTACATGTTATTTTCCATGATTTAAAAGTCCTAACAAAAATTATATATTTATCTTTTGTAAGGCAACACAAGCTATTGTATATCAAATGTGATCTTTGAATTCAAAATGTTTTTTAAAACACAAGTTCATAGGAAGAAAAATAATGGGGGAAAGGGTGCTTCCTTGGTGGGAAGTTTAGGAACAACAGCATTAGGTGCTGTTTAAAATTCATGCCGACAAAAACAAATCAATAGCTAAACAGACTCAAAAGTTCAAACCAACAGGAGAGATGATTTAAGCCACATCTATCTAGAGTTAGGACATTTGGCAATTTAGCATCTGTGTTCCCAATAAAGGTCAATAAAATCCCATTTCCAAACTGAAAAGCAAGATAAGAAAAGAGAATCTTAACTAAACTATGGTCTCAAGCTCATGTTTCCAAGGTATAGGGAATTATGATGATTAAAATTCCTTAAAATCAAATGAAATATATTCGATGGGGGAAAATGCACTGGCTTAAGACTTAACCAGTCTCTTTTCCTGAAATCCGCACATGGAAATGAAATAATATGGTGTATATACAGCAAGAAAAAGTAGGCTGAAATACTTTAAAAAGGTCATAGATTTAACTGCCTTAAGTGTAAAATTTCTCACATTGTTCATCATTATTCCTTGTTCTCCTTCCACTAGCAAATGGGACAGGGAGATACAAATATAATGATATATTAATATGTTCCAACCATTATCAGTGCAAGTAACTAATAAATATCTGTCCTTGGACAAAAATGAGTCTGGTTATACATCAAAGATAAGATTTTTCCAAGAGTGAGTCACTCAATCATTTGTATTCCACCCCACAACGAAGAGTGAGAAATTGTTAAACAGAAATAACTTTGTACAAGCTGAATTGGCTTATTCTTTTGTTCTTCCTTTAACATATTCTGCAAGTTAGGTCACTCACCACTGGAGTGGCATAAGAAGCTGCAAATCAAGCTGAAATGCAAATGAAAACAAAATCGATAGTCAGAAATGGATGTAAGCTGCTCTACTTCCACTTTGTAATACTAGTCATCGTTTCCACCTTTCCCTCATATCATTGGGTCTTCCATCTTGGCTTCAACTCTTCATCCACTTCCTATAAGAAGGTGAGATAATTTAAAACTGTTTACCTTGCCTCTTATGATACATTCCGTGGAGACACTGCATTGGCTCCTTGCTTGTGGACAATGGGCACCTCAATACTCAAGGACTCGGATGTGAAATTTCCAGCACAAAGAAGACGGTTGACTAGTTGAATTACAGTCCTGTGTGTACCAACCCAGAATAAAGATGGGTTTCATTTATACGAAGCAAATATCAGACTGGCTATAACT
This sequence comes from Ursus maritimus, assembly GCF_017311325.1. Taxonomy (NCBI): domain Eukaryota; kingdom Metazoa; phylum Chordata; class Mammalia; order Carnivora; family Ursidae; genus Ursus; species Ursus maritimus. Next base: position 68,436,194 of record NW_024425563.1, on the reverse strand, counting down.
CTTCCTTATTCAGTTTCAGGGGCTCACAGGCATCAATCTAAGCCAACTTTGGTCATTTGATAACTAGTTTAGCATGAGCTGCTCAATCTTAAAAGTCTAAAATATTAATATAGCCTCAGAGACCTTTGGGCATATCAAGCAGTCTAGCAGTCAGAGAAGAATGCACATTATATACTGGAAAACAACAATGCAAAAGATGGCTGACTTTTCGTTAGACACAATGTAACTCAGAAAATAAGTAACCACATCTTTAAATTGCCAAAAGAAATCTGTACGCACAGAATTCTGCTCTTCTAAAATGGAAATGAAAAAAGATATTCTCAGAGAGCCAAGAACTGAGGGAATTCATCACCAAAACATTCGCAGTATAATTTAAGTAAAAAGCAGTTCTCTAGGGGTGCCTGGGTGGCACAACAGTTAAGCGTCTGCCTTCGGCTCATGGCGTGATCCCGGTGTTATGGGATCGGGCCCCACATCAGGCTCCTCTGCTATGAGCCTGCTTCTTCCTCTCCCACTCCCCCTGCTTGTGTTCCCTCTCTCGCTGGCTGTCTCTATCTCTGTCGAATAAATAAATAAAATCTTTAAAAAAAAAAAAACAGTTCTCTAGGCGGAAGGGATCTGTCATCAGATGGAAAAATCAGTTTAACAGAAATGATTGAAGAGAAATTCAGAAATTATAAATACGTGGGTTAGTATAAAAGAGATTTTTTCTTCTCATTTAAAAAATATATAAATTATTGTACAGTTCAGAATATAAATAGATGCAATATATGACAAGAGCATAAAGAATATGAGTTGCATATATGAAAAATATTTTTGCAAGATTCTTATATTTTATATGAAGTAGTACAAAATTAATCCCGAGAAAGCAATAATAAAGTAAGGATACATAAATGTACCCCCTAAAGCAACCACTAGAAAAATAACCTAAGAATAATAGCTATACGAGCTAACAGAAGAATAAAGTGAAATGCTAATGTATTTAGTTAACCCAAAAATAAGCAAGAAAGGAAAAGAAGAAAAATAAAAATAGGCGACAGAAAAATAGCAGAAAGTAGACTTCAGGCCAATCACATCAATAATTGTGTTAAGGTGGAGATTTTAGATTGGATAAAATAGCAAAACCCTATTATATGGATTCTGCAAAAGATGCACATTAAACAAAAAGACACAGATAGATAGAAATAAAAGAATGGGAAAAGATAACTAAAGCAGTCAGTACACATAAGAAAGCTGGAGTGGTTATATTAGTATCAGGCAAAAAATTCAAGGTAAGAGATACTTTTTTACAACAAGAAAGGATTAATTGATCAAGAAGGCAGAGCAATCGGATATTTATATGCATCTAATAGGGGAGTCTCAAAATGGATGAAGCAAAAACAGACAAAGAGAGAAATAGGCAAATCCACAACCATAGTTTTTAGGGGCCTGTCCCACAGTGAAAAACTTCAGTGCCTGTCGTCTCCAGTCATGCTGGCACTATAGCCCTTTACCTGTGATAGATGTGCAATGGAAAGGGATCCGTAGATTATCTGGGTCCGAGTTACTCTTCGGAGACTCATCCCTTCCCCATTTCTGGTCCATTCTGTCTTCCTCCTGGCCAGCAGTGATGTTGAGCATGTTTTATATGTAAGTCCCTATGGATTGTGGACCTGTCAGAGAAAGCTCTGGATCAAGAGGTATGCATCACCCCAGTGGTCAGTCTGAACTGAGAAAAGCATGTCCTCCTCCTCCACCTTGAGGCTCACAAGGGGTCGTTCCTGATAGCTATATCCCTCACACTCACCACTGCTCCCAGGATGATTTTCTATTTGGCATTAGCCTGCTTTGTGTTACAATATACTATTCTATATAAATACCTAAAACTCTCTCACCACTGGGTAACTGTTTTTACCGCTCTCCCACCACACTACTGCTGCATCCAACCAAAAGTGGGACCTGCATCTGTCCTTTGCCTCTGGAGAAGCAGGAGGAAGCTGGCGCGGGGGGTGGGGTGGGGGGGGTGGGGGGGAGGCTTTCCATTCTCCCTTGCATAGGAAGCATTTGATGATTCCTGTGCTGTCTATGGTTGACTCTCACCCAGGTAGTGGAGCAAAGATTAAAGGCGTTTGCTTCCCCTTACATGAGGACACAAGTTGATCCCTTCGCCAGGAACTGGCTGAGAGAAATTAATTCATGTTTATTTACACCCACATGTCATCAGCTTTAGTTGTCCCTGACTCTCAGCCATCACATCTCAAGAAAGCTTCTTCATTTATTTCTAAAGTACGGTCTTTAACAGGAGGACAGCTACCCATACCTATGAAAGTGTTCAATCAACCAACCCAGGACACTGGTGAGTCTTATCTCCAGGGCTTCTTTAACCAGAACTGCTCACTCTGCCTTAAAATGCTCCTTGCTGTGCCCTCTTTTTGTCCTCCTCCCCAGGAGGATGGTACGTGGGCCCCCTACCTTCAGCCCTGCCCATCTCAGATTACTGTTTTGCAGCAGAGTAAAGCTACTGCTTCATGATCCTCTTGGCCTTGTAAGCTGAGCAAACTGACCCAAGGTGGTTATGCCAGCACACCTCGCTTAAATAGTGCACAACTCATTCTCTACAAGATGTGATTTATGGACTAGGGAGTATGAGTCTTAGCACTGAGCAATCCAGATCTCTCTCTCTCTAATTATGCTTCTCATTCCAAAAAAGAAAAAGTTACTTTTTTCCTCCTCTTTTTAACATAAGAAGAAATGTGAAATTATTCTGAGGGAACAAGGTTGATTTTTTTTCCCATAACAAATGTAGGTTTGCAATTTCTATAGAAAATCAAAGTATCTATTTGTAATCACCTACTATTCATAGACTAGGAAAAGCTTTAATAAGAAAAGGCAAAAAGTAACCACTATTGCATGCTAATTTGTACTTCTTAACTTCCTCTCTTCTTTACACCTTCATTCTAAAGTAATAGACCTGAAGCCCCATAAAATTTAGACTGATCTGTTCTTTCATTCTATGTGGTTGAAAGGCATGTTGCTTTTCCATGAAGTTAGCATTTCCTGCTCCTGACTTCTCTAAGGAAGAAAAAAATGTTTGCAGTATTTGATTTATAAGTTCCACAGGGAACAAGTGCTGTCTGTACAAGCCTCTGTGATCCAAGTAGTGATTAATCTCCATGTAAGAATGGAAACATGACAGGTAGAGGAAGCCACACTAGTTACTTCTTGCTCAAAATAGATAACTATGGCTATTAAGCAAGAAGCAACACAGTCTGACACAAATTAACTTTTGCTTTTTATTACCAGGGAAGGAACAATTGGCCATTTATATCATCAGATAACTGCCCCCCACCCCCAGTGTGGTTTTAAAGTCCTTTTCAGCGATTCCAACCTGAGGTAGCAGGGACTATAATACAAGCATATGATGAAGCTTTGAAATGTGATTGTTCCCTGGAAATTCATTTATTCATTCATTCAAAGAATAGTTATTGATTGCCAATAATTTACAAGGCATTATGATAAACATTTAAATCTACAGGGGAGAAAAGTGAAACAATAAAAAAGCTTTCACTGAATACATCTGAAATTACTAAAACCCTCAGAAAGGATGGCTGGGCTGTAGAGAATAAAACCTGGGCACTACTGGCCTGACCTTAATGGATTATTTAAGGTCATTCCCATCATTTCTTTCATCATGAAATAGTTAAATGATTTATTTAAGAAAGACCTTCTAGGAATCCATTTTAAAAAAATAGTTTACAGGGGCGCCTGGGTAGCGCAGTCGTTAAGCGTCTGCCTTCAGCTCAGGGCGTGATCCCGGCGTTCCGGGATCGAGTCCCACATCAGGCTCCCCCGCTGGGAGCCTGCTTCTTCCTCTCCCTCTCCCCTGCTGTGTTCCCTCTCTGGCTGGCTGTCTCTCTGTCACATAAATAAATAAAATCTTTAAAAAAAAAATAGTTTACAGATTGGTAATCTGTTTAGTGAAGTGACTTGCAGAATATCAAGTATGGACAAAACCGCTGAGCACCTGGACCTGCTGTACTGCTAATGCACATGCAATTTGTTACCAGCTCTTAGAAAACAAATTGCAATTCTCTTGCAAAATTGAACATAAACACACTTTACAACCTAGCTGTAGCAGAACTTAATAACAGAACCACTACAGATTTATGGTCCCTTTCCACAGTGTAGAGTTGTTGTGAAGTTGCTGCCAGCCTGGGACAGGGAGTAGAAGTTCCTAGATTCCTGGTATCTAGTGTAGTCTGTATGCTTAGTTCTGGCCAATAAAATGCGAACAGAATCTGTAAGTGACATTCCCAAACCAAAATGGTGACCCGTTGTCTTCCCCGTAGTCCTTTCTGAGGCCACCATAGGGCCAAGTGTAGAGGCTGGCAACAGTACCACTTGCAATCTGCCCAGAAGTAACCAACAATATTCATATGTAACTTGGAGTGAGTGAGAAGTAATGTTTATAGTGTTCAGTTATTAAGATTTTGGAATAGTTTATATCAGCAGCTGATCTACCCTAATGAATATCAAGCAATTCCATTCTTAGATTTGCTTTTGGGAACATCTTACATATGTGCATGAGGAGATATGTCAAGAAAGTTCATAGTAATATCATTTGTAATGGCCAAAATCTGAAAATGATCCAAATACTCTCTGGAAAGAAAATGGATGAGTAATTGCCATATATTCATAAAATAGAATACTATCCAGCAGTGACAATGAATTCAAGTGCATCACCTCAGATGAAACTCAGGAACATAAATGTTGAATGAAAAACTTTACTGAAGAATAGATACAGTATGATTACATTTATGTAAAATTCAAAAACACGAAAAACTAAAAATTTATTTAGGGACACATGTATATGTGGTAAGTTAAAAAGGAAAACAGTAGAATAATGAATTTTGAAGTATTTTGAAAGTAGTTACATCTGAGGGAAGAGGCACACAGGAGACTTCAAAGTTAATGGTAACATTTTCTTATAACTTTCTTTCCAAACAGGTCATAAAAACATAATCCCAGGAAATGAAAATTCACCTAAGCTTTCCCTGGGGTTGTATCTAAGATGCTAGGGGCTCATGTAGTTCCAGAGCATTAAAAGGGGCACTCCTGACTCCCATGTTTATCAACAACTGTGTATGCTCCTTCTGAGACTTCCTTATTCTAATCTAGTCCCCAACTGTCAGCTACACAAATCCCTTTGAATCATCCTTCAGTCCTATCTGTAAGGTGTTGCCAGATTTTGCTCTGTTCCTGACATCTCAGTCCCATTCTTAGATGTACTAGAATCACCATACTGCTCCCATGATATATGAGGCTATCTAAAGCCTTGCATTTCTTCTAAAAGTAGGAAGTCTAACTCTGCTTTACCACATTCTTTTTCTATGTTCTGAGTTATCTCAAGACCAGGCTTTTAATATTACAAAACCTTTTCCTGATTTTCTGTTGTAAACTCCCATTCCTGAGGATGCCACACAATCTAGTTTCTGAGTGGGGAGAAAGGTCAAGATAAAAGAATAGCTTAATATTTCCAAATAGTATCCTATAGAGTTTCTGGATATAGTGCATTATTTTGGTAGTGTGATATATTAATGAGGCCTTTCTCTTTGTGAGGGACAAACACTTACCGAAGCCACATTCTGGAGACAGAGGGTACAGACTATGGATGTTTATTCTATGAAGACATATCAGTGGTAACTGGAAAGAAAAGATATTCAGGTTTCTAGGGAATTCTGCAGATGGGCTTTTCCCAATCTCTCTCTCTCTCTCTCCCCTGCTCCCTTCCTCCCTCCCTTCCTTCCTCCCTCCTTCCGTCTCTCTCCTCATGATCTTCTTCACTGACTTTTCTTACTGCTGTTTGTAGTTTTGTACAGATAAATCATTCAAAATTTTTGGATAGAGCTAATCTGACTGATTTAGGAAATTTCTTTCACTGAGCAATACCCTTTCTTTTTGAGCAATAAATAGTCATTCAATAGCATATAACTAGACTACTTTTTCTTACATAATATGCCTTGGTCTAACCAGTGCCTACTTCTACACAAAGAATAGCCTAGCACTGCACATTTTCTAAATAAATACTGTAGTTTCAACTACACTAAGGACTGATTATGTCAGATACCATGTCAAGGGAAGTTTGTCAAGAAATGAAGAATAGGGGCACCTGGTGGCTCAGTCCATTAAGTGTCTATCTTCGACTCAGGTCATGATCCCAGGGTCCCACATTGGGATCCCTGCTCAAAGGGGAGTCAGCTTCTCTCTCTTCCTCTGCCTCTTCCCCTGGCTTGTGCTCTCTCTCTCTCTCTCTCTCAGATAAATAAATAAAATCTTTTAAAAAAAGAAAAAAATCAAGAATAGATTAATGAGATTCATAAAATGGCATAGACTCATTTCTCTCTGCTCCTCTCTGGTGAAGGACAAATACAATCCCTGGACTTAACATAAGAGTCAACCAAATGAAAACTCTGAAAGGTGGTGAGAAGGCAAACTGATTTGGGAAGCTAGCACTAGAGGCATGACACAGCAACAAGAAGTCTTATGTACTTTCCATCAAACAAAAAAAGACAAAGTAGCCTCATTATTCTCTGACCTCTGATCTAGCAAAGAAGGCAGCCCACATAGGCTCATTTCTCTGTGGAATTTAATGGAAATCCCTTTGATATCAGGTGAGCCTGACACCATCAACAAGGAGATTGATCAGTCAATTTTAAGTGGCTTTAGGGAAATTATAGAACTGAAAAATACAATAACACAAAAAGTTCACTGAATGGACTCAGTAGTACAGTGGAAATGATACAATCAGTGAATTTGAGAGAGATTAATAGAATCCACCCAATCTGAAAAACAGAAAATAGAAGAAAGAAAGAAAGAAAGAAAGAAAGAAAGAAAGAAAGAAAGAAAGAAAAAGAAAGAATGAACAGAGCCTGAGACCTGTAGGTGTATACCAAAGGATAACAACATTCATCCCAGAAAGACAGGAGGAAGAATGAGGCTGAAAAAGTATTTGAAGAAATAGTAGATGGAAACTTCCCAAATTTGGAAAAAGCACAAAGCTACAAATTCAAAAAGCAAGCCTCAAACAGGATAAATGAAAGAAATCCACACAACCATAATTAAACTTTTGAAAAATAAAGACAAAAAAAATCTTCAATGCAACCAGAAAAAAAAGGACATATTGCCCACAGGGAATATCAATTTGCACGACAAAGGGTTTCTTGTCTGAAATCACGGAGACCAGAAGGTATTGGGATATTTTTCAAGTGCTGAAATAAAATAACTGTCAGCTGCAAATTCTATATCCAGTGAAATTATCATGTAGGAATTAAAGAGAAATAAAGACATGTCAGATGAACACTAAAAGATTTCACTTTTTTTATTTTGTTTTTGTTTGTGTTAGTTTGTTTTTGTTAGCACACCTACCTTTAAAGGCTGGCTAAAGCAAGTTCTTCAGACAGAAAGAAAGTTATAAAAGAATCATAGGTACTGGGAAAAAAGAAGGAATAGTGGAAAGAGAAGAAACAAGAGTACATATAATAGCCTATTCTTTCTTTCATCAGTTTTGTAACTAATATTTGATGATTGAAATAAAAACTATAGTAGTACTACCTGATACTCAAGACAATTACATTTTACAATGGAGAAAGTCAGGTGACTTACTTGGAAATGAACTTTCCACACTTTGTTTGGAGTGGTAAAATGATACCAGTAGACTGCGTATGTTGTAATACTGAAAGCAATCACTATGAAAACTACGCAAAAAGAGATACTAAAAAATACCTTAAGTAAATCAGTGTGGAATCCTAAAAAAATACTGAACTATCCCACAGGAAGGCAAGAAAAGAGAAATAGAGAAAGAAAAATGAGAAACAAAACAGAAAACAAATGATGAATGGCAGATCAGTTATATAGCGTGTTAATAATTATGTTAAATGTCAATGGTGTAAATACACTGAGTAAAAGATAGAGTGGCTTTAAAAAATGACCCAACTGTATACTGTTTACAAGAAATACCAATGATATTGGTAGGTTGATAGTAGAAAATGGAAAAAATATACTACTTAAACATTAATTTTATTTTTAATTTTTTATTTTTTTATTGAAGGGTAGTTGATACACAATGTTACATTAGTTTCCGGTATACAACACAGTGTTTCAACAAGTCTAAATGTTATGCTATGCTCATCACAATGTAGCTCCCATTTGTCACTATAAACATTTTTTTTAAGTGTCTGATCACATAGATTTCAGAGAAAAGAACATTGGTAGAAAGAAAGAGGGACATTACATAGTGATAAAAGGATCAATCTACCAGAAACATTTAATGATGCTAAATATGGCACCAAACAAATGAGTCTGAAAATAAATGAAGCAAAAACTGATGGAGTTGAAAAAAAGAAATAGAAAAATTGACAGCCATAGATGGGGAACATTTACCAAGATACCATAACCTGACCCATGAAATGAACATCAATCAACTTAAAATAATTAAAATCATATGTAATTAATTTTAATATAGAAATTCCGGTTCAAAATTGAGTTGGCTTAATGAGTTCTATTATATGTTTTACCAAATGGTCACAAAATATCTATGAAGATATAGGTAAATAAACTCATAATGGTGCTGAAAACTAAAATTGCTAAAAAAAAAAAATAACCTGTTACCAGGGTCTGAAAGAGATTTGCACTAACTGCAAAACTAAAGGAATTACATTAAAAATGAACTGCTGCCCATTTGTGCAGCCATACCAGAAAAGAGGAAATTTTCCTTTTCCGAATGGAAGATCCTTCATTCTTCCCTTACTCTCTGTTTCTTAGTTTAGAAAAAAAACATTTTTTGGCTAAACCACCACAAAATTCATCAACAATCCATATACTTTGTGAGTGCTAATTTTTGAGACAGGCCAAAATATTTTCCTTCATTCCTATATTAGTTACCTATAGCTTCATAACAAAGTATTTCAAAATTGAGCAGCTTAAAACAACAACTGTTTCTTATCTGTGTAGTTTTTGAGTGTCAAGAATCTAAAAGCAGTTATCTGGGTGATGTTGGCTCAGTATCTCTCATAAGATTACAGTCAAGGTGTCAGCCATGGAACCAGTCATCTCAGTGCTTGACTGGTTCTGGAGAATTCTATTCCTCACCAAATGATTCTCTCCATGGGCAACCTCAGGGTCTGCAAGATGGGAAACTGGCCTCATCCAGAAGTAACCCAGAAAAGAGAAAGAATGCTCAAGATGGAAGCTTTTGGAATCCTAGAAGTTACATCCCATCACTTCTGCTGTATGTTGTTGGTATCCACAAGTCAATCCTGATCCAGTGTAGGAAGGAGCTGCACAAGGGGGAGAATACCAGGAAGCAGGGGAGTCTTAGGGCTATCTTGGAAGCAGGATATCACAATCTCTCATCAGTAACACTCTTTTTACATGTAGCCAATTAGAGATTGTGACTCCCAGAAGGAAATGGAGAAGGGAGGAGAAAAAGGATGACCACAGAACATTGGATCATAGGAATTATGGTTTTCCAAATAAATGCTGTTGGCAAGCCTGGAAGGAGAAGAGCCACAGCATGAGGTTTTCTATTTTGTCTTTATTTCTTCATTCCAGTTCAGAATATCAGGAAGCATCTTGCAATGAGAACATAAGAACACCTTAAATCAATCTAGCAAATCTTTATCGTTTATTATCTGCTAAACTCTGATCACTGCTCTCTGCATTTAGATCCATCTCCAGCTGCTGCTCTGAGGTGGAATCTGGACACGAAGCAGAGTGTCAGTGAATAAAACCAAGGGAAGCCTGTACACACTATTTTAATGGGCTTAAGTGATTTCTTCTCATACCAAACAGCATAAAATGTACAACCAGTGTAGGATCTATGAAACCAGACTATAAACTCATGTTAAAGGAACTTAGTTTTAAATACTCAAAGAAAACTGCTAAAAATGATTTATGACAGGAAAAATATTTTAGAAAATACAGCTTTTATGAAAAAGAAGAAATCCAAATAGATTGAACAGACTGTGGTAAGTAGAACCTAATTAGAAGAGAAAGGTAAAAGGCAAGATAAGTTAAGATTTAATAAAACTACACAATGGATGTCAGAATTCCAGTGAAAATGGAAGGAGGAAAAGAAAGGGTGGAATTGAAACTGAGAAAAGTAAAATGAATAAAGAAGAGGAAGAACTATGTAAGCTTTTCCTGAGTGCAAAAGAAGAGAAAGAGAGTGGTAAATAGACAAAGCAAGAAGAAAATCGCCATCTTGGAATTATAAGCATGCTTATGACCAAAAGCTTTCCTAAGTACGTGGATGGGAAAGGGTCATAGATTGCTAAAATATGATAGAACCAAGTTACATGTACGCAGAATTCTCTTCTGAGACACTAAATGACAAAAGCATATGCACCCAAGAATACTTTATCCAGCAAGGCTGTCATTCAGAACAGAAAGAGAGATAAGGAGTTTCCCAGACACACAGAAACTAAAAGAGTTCATGACCAGTAAACCAACCCTGCAAGAAATATTAAACGGGACTCTTTAAGTGGGGGGAAAAGACCAAAATCATCAAAGACTAGAAAGGAACAGAGAACATCAACAGAAATGCCAACTTTACAGGTAATACAATGGTACTAAGTTCAGTATCTTTCAGTAATCACTCTGAAGTAAATGGACTAAATGCTCCAATCAAGCATTTAAAGTTCCTCCATGTCTCTTAGTGGTTTGATAGCTCATTTCTTTTTATTACTAATAATATTCCATTCTGCAGAAAGGAACCATAGCTTGTTTATCCATTCCCTTATTGAAGGACATCTTGGTAGCTTCTAATTTTTAGCAAATATAAATAAACCTGCTATAAAGATTTGTGTGTAGGTTTTTGTTTTGACATAAGTTTTAACTCATTGGGTAAACGTCTAGGAGAATGACTGCTGGATCATATTGTAAAACTGCATTTAACTTTGTAAGGCTGGGCCCCCAGGAGTTTTTAACTTCACAAACTAGCTCATGCTCAGTCTTCAGCAATTAGGCAATTTACATTTATGCGTTCCTACCAGTTCCTGGCGTCTGTTGTGAGCTTCTGCTCTTGGGCCTCTGTGCTCCTGGTAAGCTGATTCTCTGTATTCACCTTTCTGTTTATTTTTCAGGGTGGCAGTTTGTTTACCCTGTGACATCAATTACCTAATTGATCTAAGAAGAGTTGTTGGTCTTGGTTTGGTTTTGGTGTTGGGAGGACAGAATGACCACTTTCAAGCTCTTTATAAAAGACTGAAAAGCAGAAGTCTCTTCTATTTTTAAAATATGTATCTTTCACTAGGTGTTCTGTTTTCTTTGCTTTTTATTCCAGTTGTCTGATATTTCTTTGTATTTCTTTTCTACTGGGTACTTTAATAAAATGCCCTCCGTTCCCTCCTTATTTTGTCCTTAACTATCTGTTCCCTACTATGAGCTACAAGAAAATTAACTCATATCTTCTGCCTTCCACTGGTAATTTAATTGCATAATTTTACTCAACAGTATGATCTTAGTCATGTTTATATTTGTGAATATGTTACTATTCCAACTACTTGATTTCTCAGCTGTAAGTGGTATCCTTTGAGTTTTGCTATCCCAGCTGATTCCATTTTCCACCTTCTCTTTCCTTTATCTCCTGATTTTTGTTAGTTGTTTCATTTCTACATTGATGGAGCGTATAACAAAAGTCATTCCATTCTGTTACCTTTATTCTCGCTTTTCAGTCTTAAATTCTCAGTTAATAACATTCAGAGCTCCAATCAATCCTTTTGCTCATGTTTCTCTCTTATTACTTGCATGGTTGAAGATTCTCCTCTAGGATCAATTTAAGATTTCTGTTACATTGGAATAAAAATGGTAGCAAAAGGCTCTTATTATCCTTATAAACTGTATTCATATCTGTACTTATGTCTTGTGACAGTGATTGTTTTTGTCTTGTTTTTTTGTTTTTATTTTTGTTAATCTTGCTAGAAGTTTATCAATTTTATTGATATTTTCAATTAACCAGGGTCTGTTTGGCATTATTTTGTCCATTTACCTTTGTTTCTACACCATTAATCCTTCCCTGGTTTTCCACTTTTTGAGTTTTGGAGATTTGGTTTTGTTTTTAACCTTATTGCATTGTTCTGACGGGTGTCTTGGGAGATAAATGATTAAAACAGCAGGTCTGCAATGCATTTGCTCTCCTGGCCAGAGGAGGAGATGTCCTGGAAAAGAAAGAAGGCAAACGCCTTAGTTTAATCTCCTAGTAAACGTACCAGTGACAGAATTCATAGCGAACAGACAAAATGGTTTTGTAGAAGGAGAGGCCTTTTAGCACAGTGTGCCTGGCCATTTAGAAATTGTTAAAAGAACCTCGAATCTATAGATTTATAGGATATGATTGCCTGAAAAATATCATGTAAGCTATAACTATCTGAGTATAAAGCAGAGATGGTTTATGACCTAAGAAGCTCCTTCAGTATGGGTGTCTGGGTCAGAGAATTTCCAATATAGTTTTTAAAAAAGACCTGAGAATGCCCAGCTAGAAGTGCTAGATTTCTCCACAGATTGACTATGCTTTTTGATTATTTGCACCCTTGATATTATTAATAAAGCTTGATCTCTCATTTGTGTCAGTCTTATTTGATAATCCAAACCTTTTTTTTTAATTATTTTTTATAGAAGTATGGTTTACAATGCTATATTAGTATCAGGTGCGTAACATAGTGATTTGACAACTCCATACATTAAATTATGCTCACCATGATAAGTGCAATCAACATCTGTCACCATACAAAACCATTGGAATATTATTGACTCTGTCTCTTATACTACACCTTTATCCCCATGACTTATCCATTCTATAACTGAAAGCTTGCTTGTCTTAATCCCTTTCATCTATTTCGCCCATCTCCTTAGCTGCCTTCTCTCTGGCAAACACCAGTTCTCTGTATTTTGTGATCTGTTTCTGTTTTTGTTTGTTCATTTAACTTGCTTTTTAGATTCCACATGTAAGTGAAATCAGATGGCATTTGTCTTTCTCATCTGACTTATTTTGCTTATTAGCACAATACTTCCTAGGTCCCTCTGTATTGTGGCAAATGGCAAGATCTCATTCTTTTTATGGTTGAGTAATATTACATTGTATATGTATACCACATCTTCTTTATCCATTCATCTATTGGTGGACCCTTACATGGCTTTCATATGTTGGATATTATAAATAATGCTGCAATAAACATGGGGGTGCATATATCTTTGTCAAATTAGTGTTATTTTCTTTGGGTAAATATGCAGTAGTGGAATTGTTGGGTCATATGGTATTTTATTTTAATTTTTTGAGGATCCTCTGTACTATTTTTTACAGTGGTTGCACCAGTTTATATTCCCATCAACAGTGTATGAGTGTTCCTTTTTTTCCCACATTCTCATCAACACTTGGTTTTGTTTTTTGTTGTTTTTATTTTAGCTGTTCTGACAGGTATGAGGTGATATCTTATTGTGGTTTTGATTTGTATTTCCTGGATGATGAGTGAGTTGAGCATCTTTTCATGTGTTTGTTGGCCATCTGCATTTTTTTCTTTAGAAAAAAGTCTATTCAGGTCCTTTGCCTATTTTTAATTGGATTGTTTCTTTGCCGTTGAGTTGTAGAAGTTCTTCATATATTTTGGATATTAGCCCCTTATCACATACATTATTTGCAAATATCTTCTTTCACGCAATAGATTGCCTTTTTGTTTTGTTGATGGTTTCCTTCTCTGTTCAAAAGCTTTTTATTTTGGTATAGTCCCAATAGTTTATTTTTGCTTTTGTTTCCCTTGCCTGAGAAGACATACACAGAAGAATGTTTTTAAGGCTAATGTCCAAGAGATTACTGCCTATGCTTTCTTCAAGGAGTTTTATGGTTTCAAGTCTTACATTTAGGTCCTTAACCCATTTTGAGTTTATTTTTGTGTATAGTTTAAGAAAGAGGTCCAGTTTCATTCTTTTGCATGTGGCTGTCCAGTTTCCCAGCACCATTTATTGAAGATTGTCTTTTCTGTAGTGTATATTCTTAGTAGATTAATTAACCACATAAGTATGGATTTCTTCTGTGCTCTCTGTCCTGCTCCATTGATCCTGATCCATTGTGCTGGTACCATGCTATTTTGATTACTGTGTCTTTGTAGTATATCTTGAAATCTGGGATTGTGATACCTCCAGCTTTGTTTTTCTTTCTCAAGATTACTTTGACACCAATCCTCAATTCTTAACTTGGATGGTGAACTTATTAAGTTAACCCTTCCATATTTTCTAATATATGCATTCAATACTAACCTTCTTTCCCTAAGTACTTCTTAGTTGCCTTCTACACGTTTTGATAGGTAATATTTTCATCATTATTCATTTCAAAATATTTTCTCATTTACAATGATTTCTTTCTGACCCATGAGTGTTTTTCTAAATTTCCAAACAAAAGTGATATTTTGGTTAACTTTTTATTGTTGACAACGAAGTGAACTGTATGTTTTTCAAAGAATGTTGTTTATATGATATCAATACGTAAAATTGGTTGAGTCGTGCTTTGATTAGGTGGTAATATTCATTGATGTTCCATGTATACTTTAGAACAGGGATCAGTAAACTCTTGCCCATAGGCTGAATCCAGCCGGCCATTTTTCTGTAAATCAAGTTTTATTGGAATACAACCAAGCTCATATATTTATATGTTGTCTATGGTTGTTTTTATAATACAATGGTAGAGTTGAGCAGTTGTGGTAGAAACTGTACATCCTGCAAAACCTAAAATATTTACCATCTGGCCCTTTGTAGAGAAAGTTTGGTGACCCCTATTTTAAAGGGATGTGTATTCTGCAGTTTGGGGGCAGTGTTCCTTATGTCCATCGGATACAAATTGTATTAACTTTGAGTTGTTTACTACATAGCCTTAGTGATTTCTTTTTTCTGTCTTGATCTAGCAATTATTGAGAGAAGTGTATCAAGATTTCCCCTATGGTGTTGTATTTGTTCATTTATTCTTATAACTCTGTTAAGTTTTTCAGTTTTGCTATAAATAGATATAGATAATCTGTTCTTAGGTGCACAGAAGTTTAGAATAGTTACATTTTCCTCCTAAATTTATTTTAAAAATTTGAATATTAGATGGAATTCTGGCCTTACATACTAAAAAGATATACTAACTAAAGATATACTTGTTTGATTGGTATCTGCTTGGCATGTATTTCAGTTCTTTTATAGTCAGTCTTTCTATTTATTTATGTTTAGATTTGTCTCTGCTGAACATCAAAGAGCTAGAATCTATTATTTATTTCAGGAAGATAATCTTTGTCTTTAAAATGTTTTCCAGGTGCATTTAATGTAATCATCATTAAATTTATTTTTATAAGCTTTTATTATGCTTTTTATTTATCCTGGATTTTGTATCTTTTGACTCTTTTTTTTGCTCTTTTTTTGCCCTCATTTGAATTATGTTTCTAATTTCATTTTTTTCTCTTTGATAATTTGGAAACCACACACTATATCTTTATTTTTAAGTAATCTTATTTTAACCTGATAAAATCAAGTGTCAGTAAATTACTTTCCTCGAATACTCTCATTGCAGTCAGCTTCTTTTCTACTTATATAAAAATTTTCAATTTAATTCTATTTTAACCCCTCGTATTGGTTTTTTTGCATGAGTTTCTTTGAACTAACCACAGATTTCTGCTTTTTTTCAAATCTTCCATATGAAGCCATTTCAACTAAGAAAAAAAAACCTACGTACTTATAAAAACAAGGTGTTGAAATAAATGTGAACCAAAAATTAATTTATTTGGATAGTACAGTGTAATCATTTTTAATTGAAAGTTTGTTCATTTAAAAGTCTATCTAATAAAGTAGGCAAAGCCATAATTAAAGATAAAATAATGAAATTTACTCTTAAAAATAGATGATATAAAATTTTATGTTAAAAATTTTGAGGGGTGCCTGGGTGGCACAGCGGTTAAGCGTCTGCCTTCGGCTCAGGGCGTGATCCCGGCGTTCTGGGATCGAGCCCCACATCAGGCTCTTCCGCTATGAGCCTGCTTCTTCCTCTCCCACTCCCCCTGCTTGTGTTCCCTCTCTCGCTGGCTGTCTCTATCTCTGTTGAATAAATAAATAGAATCTTTAAAAAAAATTTTTTTTTTGAAAGCCTCCATCAATTACTTTACAGGACATTTTGATTACCAAAATCAACCCAAGAAGATACAGAAAGCCTGAATAAATTAAAAGTCATAAATAAAATAGAAAAAGTTAAAGAATTTCCTATGACAGAGTGCTAGGCTCAGACAATTTAAGGTATGAGTTATCAAAATCCTCCAAAAACCAAATAAATAAACCTTATAAAATGATTTAAAAAACCATAACATAGAAAAATGATAGAATATTTTAGAATTTGTGTGTGTGTGTGTGACATAACATTAATGCCAAAATATGCAGAGCATTAGAGAAAAACAGGATTTAGACTATATTTTATAAAAATTATCAAATTGGGGTGGGTGGGTGGCTCAGTCAATTAAGCATTTGCCTTAAGCTCAGGTCATGATTCCAGGGTCCTGGGATCGAGCCCCCACGTCGGGCTCCCTGCTCAGTGGGGAGCCTGCTTCCCTCTCTCTTTTTGCCATTCCCCTGCTTGTTCTCTGTCTCTCTTTCTGCCAAATAAATAAATAAAATCTTTTTTTAAAAATTATCAAATTGAATTCAGCACTACATTAAAGTTTTAGAATTTATAAATAAGCCTGTACTGATATATCTATTAGATAATTTGTCATATCAGAATGTCAAAGGAGAAAAATAATCATATTTACATGCTGAATATCTGCATAACTAGTTCCATGATGTATTAATGTAAGGAAAACCTAGTAAATTAGGAAGATGATTATACTTCATTAATCCAATAAATAATATTAATTTCAAACCTGTAGTCAATGGCATCATTAACCATAAAACACAAAAGGTATATTGATAAAAGTCAGAAATGAACAAAAGTACTTTCCTATTATGTATCACTATTTCAGAAAATTTCAGCCAATGTGACAAGGCAAGTAAAAGAATAAGTTGTTTAGATATTGGCAACAGGAGATATAATTATTATTTGCAAATTTTGTGATTCACTCTGTGGCAAAACTTTAAAACTCATCTGTTATTTCAGTTAAGAAAGATTTAGTATTTGATTAATTGGAAAATAACTAGTCCCCAAATCATAGCTTTTCTATTTGACAGTAACTACCAGTTAGAGTATATGATTTATAAAACATTTCCATGAATACAAACAACAAAACTTTAAAAAATGAAAAATTTTAATTGAAAAGATTTAAATGAATCATGATGTGCTAAGGAATGTTTTTTTCTTTGTTATTCTACTATAATGCCCAACAAGAGAGATCCGTGTATGTTTCACCCCTTTCTTCTTCTTTGAGCTAGTCAAGGTAGCGCTCATCTTTGAAAGAAACAGGACAATATTTAGGATTGTCTTCCCTAAAAGGAAGTGAGATACATGGATTTATAGTAGCTGTCCTTGGAATGTTAGATTACATTGCAGGAAAGAGAGTTTTTTCAGCCTTTTATTTCCATAGAGTGTAGTAAATTATGGAATCCTGAGGTGTTACTGGCACAGGCAAAAGGGCAAGGTTTATACACATACCAATTGAAACATGTCTGATTCCTCTCAGATAACACCTCTAGGGAACACCTTCCAAAGAAGGTGACTGTGAGTGAATCAGTAAGGCCTGGGTGTGGCTGACTGAGGACTATTCCTGACTCCGACATTAGTAAGCAGGATATGGATTCAATGTGTGCCTACTTCCTTTGTAGGACCAGTTGATTTGGGCAAGTGGCTAAGCAGAACAACCCCTTACAGCACAAAGAAGCAAAGCAGAGTGCAAATATTTGCTAACAGCGCATCCTGTTCCGTAAAAGGATAAATAGGCACCATGGACAGAGAGGCAACTTCTCCCTGACTCTAAAGTTGAATGTCTAGAGCTATCATTTGCGGCTGAAGAAGCTTGTCAGCTCCCAATAATCTTAAATTATCCCAAGTTAAGGGAAAGAATTTTCATAGATTGGTACTGGACCTTCCACCTGTCTTGATGGTAGGATCTAGGAAAACATCATAATACAATTTGATAAAATAAACAAGATGGAAATATGATCCTAACTGTATACTTTGTTATATACATATATGCATTATATATATACACATTATATATACTTTATATATACATTTTATATCTATGTAATGTATACATTGTATATATTTACACATATATAATGCAAATCCACTTAGTGGTATGGGTTTATTTTTTTTATTTATTTATTTATTTATTTATTTATTTTTAATAATGATTTTTTATTATATTATTTTTTTAATAATGATTTTTTATTATATTATTTTTTTAATAATGATTTTTTATTATATTATTTTTTTAATAATGATTTTTTATTATATTATTTTTTTAATAATGATTTTTTATTATATTATTTTTTTAATAATGATTTTTTATTATATTATTTTTTTAATAATGATTTTTTATTATATTATTTTTTTAATAATGATTTTTTATTATATTATTTTTTTAATAATGATTTTTTATTATATTATTTTTTTAATAATGATTTTTTATTATATTATTTTTTTAATAATGATTTTTTATTATATTATTTTTTTAATAATGATTTTTTATTATATTATTTTTTTAATAATGATTTTTTATTATATTATTTTTTTAATAATGATTTTTTATTATATTATTTTTTTAATAATGATTTTTTATTATATTATTTTTTTAATAATGATTTTTTATTATATTATTTTTTTAATAATGATTTTTTATTATATTATTTTTTTAATAATGATTTTTTATTATATTATTTTTTTAATAATGATTTTTTATTATATTATTTTTTTAATAATGATTTTTTATTATATTATTTTTTTAATAATGATTTTTTATTATATTATTTTATTTATTTATTTATTCATTTATTCATTCACTTATTTATTAAAAAATAAAGCTTTAAAAACAAACAAACAAATAAATAGACAGCTAGCCAGCTAGCTAGCTAGCTAGATTTGGGGGGGGCGTGGAATATAGAGGAGCTCCTGTCTGGCTCAGTAGAGCATACAACTCTTGATCTTTGAGTGATGAGTTCAAGGCCCAGGCTGGGTACAGAACTTACTTTAAAAAATTAAATTAAATTAAACAAAACAAGATAAAACACACACACACACATACACACACACACACACACACACAACAGGAGGATCTGAACAACAAAAACCTTAGCAGAATCCTAACATGAGACAAGAGAGGGTGCCTGGGTGGCTCAGTGGTTAAGCACCTGCCTTCAGCTCAGATCATGATCCCAGGGTCCTGGGATCAAGTACTGCATCGGGCTCCCAGT